>NC_073338.2:42835416-43140833 GCF_027580225.2 Misgurnus anguillicaudatus | reverse complement strand
TATTACTTTGGAGCGGTTATTATTTGAAAAGAACGAACCTGTGTAACGGAGTTAGAATTGTACATAGTTTTCATATAGTTTTATTGTGAATTCTTATGAATTCAACCGTTAGTTCCATGTTGTACTGGTGCCCTCTAGTGGTTTGTATGAGAACTGCAGAAGAAGAAAAAATGTTAAAACAGGAAATGATGCAACACAGCAGTTGATATGGGTACTGCTGGCTGTGGGTGAGTCTGCATTTGCCTCGGTGCAATTTGATAAAATATAAAAGATATAGATGCAGATTTAATGTAAAATAAGATTAGTCTTTAAGTATTTTATGTTTGTAAAGTAGTTATGGGTAATATTTTGAGTATTTAAAAGGCTATTTGGTGTTTTGTGAACTTTAGTGAAGCTGTGGCTAATGCTAATGCTACTACACGTTTTATCTAGGTCACATATGACTGGCAGTTAATGATGAAACCACTAAAAGGGTGATTTTTGTTTAATATTACAGGTATGTTTCTTTCTGTATGTTCTTAATTGTTATTATATTTATGTTCCTTTTGTAAAATGTAATTAAATGTTGTGATGTATACTTTTGGAAACTATGCAACAAAGCAGTTGATATGGGTACTGCTGGCTGTGGGTCACATATGCCTGCAGTTAATGATGAAACCACTAAAAGGGTGATTTTTGTTTAATATTACAGTAAAGAAGATTTTCATCGACTGACAGTTGCTTGCCGTGTATTTATTGACGAGTCAAAGACCATCGTGTAGAGAGTGTGGGGTTCGAGTGGATTCCAGTAAATTCATGATAAAGCACAACGCAGAGTTAAAGAGAAATCTTACACTTTTTGCATGGGAACAGTAATCTGTCACTTTGGTCTTCTGAAACCCGTCACATTGGTGCCGTGACCTGTTGGATCACCGGTCTTCTCGAAGAGGATCGCCGTTGAGTTGCTGTTTCTGTCTATGGGCATTGCGGTATGATATTTTAAGGACTCCCTTTCTGACGGACATTTTTTTTTCTTCGCTTTTTCTCTGAAAAGACTCTTTGAAAAACAGAAGTATTTTTTTTTTTTTTAATACAGTTTTTTTATATGGGACATTTTGATTACGGATATTTCCTTATACCTTTAATTTTTGCCTTATAGTTTTATTTATTTTTGTTTCGTTTTTGATACATTATCGCTACTTTTGGGACTGTGTACATTTTAAAGGTTATGTACTATTAAGTACTTTCTGTAGTGATATTGTTTCATTGATTTTCATTCATGGGTGAAAAATTTGGACAACGTTTTGATGTTAGCAGTCCCATAAGCCCTTTTATCCCGCGTGGTAGGGGTGTTTTGACCAACAGCCTTTATAGTGGTGATCCAACACCTGTTGTCAGTGGAGGTGATCGTTCTCGCATGGCATTTAATAGTGCACAGGGTGTTGGTCGGGGTCTGTTTTTCAGAGACCCTCCTGTGGAATGCCATGTTGGGGATACAGCTCCTTTGCATATTGCAACCAGTGATAGTCAGGTGTTGGATTGCCTAACTGATGTGTTTGGGAGACTGGGCGAACAAATTAGCGATGCCGTCGCTGCCAAATTAATGGAAACAGGAGTAATCAACACTAGTCGTGGTTCTCCATTATGTGGGGAAGCTAACTCTAACTGTTCCACTAAACAGGATGTTTCTCAAGTAACAGTACATGTCACTGCTGACAGAGAACCTGTAATTTTCAGGGGTGACAATACTGATAAAGTTCCAGTACATGAGTGGATTGAGATGACTAGAACCCTTCTGTTGAAACAGAAATGTGCTGTTGAGAACCAGGCTGATGAAATATTATCACGGTTAATGGGCAAAGCGAGGGATATTGTGAGAATTAGTCTGAAGAGTGACACATCTCTTGATGTTAAGAATGACCCTGATATAATCTACTCTATTCTCCAGAAATATTTCAGTGTTGCACCATCTTGCCTTCCCTTGGCTGACTTTTATTCGACCCTGCCCGAGCCTGGTGAGTCTGCGGTCGATTACTGGATCAGAGTCAATAAGGCAGCTGATCTGGCAGATGACGGTCTGCGTAGACAAGGGAGAGCTATGCATAAATTGGGTGATGAGGTGGCCCATATGTTTGTTAAGTATTGCCCTGATCCTGTTCTGTCTGGTCTTTTTAAGCACAAACCGATCAGTGAATGGACTGCTAAAGAAGTCCAGGGAAGGCTGGATGAGTTTCAGAGGGAGCAGCACTCCTCCTTTATCTCTACCAGCCCCTTTGGAGTAAGTTCTGTTGACGTTGCGCTTAATGATAGGCGGCTGCCGGCGTTTCGTCCTCAAGGAGCTAGTGCTGCTTTTGTAAACCGTGCGACTTCCCCTCCTGTGCCTGACAGTGTTCAGGTTCGCTCGCGCAGTGCTACCGTTCCAGCTCAAACTGTCACGGCTTCTCATGAAATGGGACGTTCGAATGAGAACATTCTGAATCGAATGATGGGTATGCTGGAACAGGTGATGGAAAAAGTACAGCAGAGTAACAATGTACAGCCTGATAGGAATGCAAATCTTAGGTTCAGAGGCAGAGCGAGAGCATGTGAAGTGTGTGGTAATGTCGCACACTCCACTAGGTCTCACTGCCTTAAAGACAAATTGTGTTTTGGATGTTTTTCTCCGGGGCATGCTCATTCAGCCTGTCCTCAGCCTCAGTCGGAAAACTAACCGACCTGTATTTCGAGGGAGGCAGTACAGGTTTGAGTGACAACTCCCAAAATGATGTCAATGTTACAAATGCTGAAAAAGTCTTCATGTCTGCTAAACAATCATATTGTGGTGAGAATGTTGTGTTCCAGAATACAAATGTTATCTGCAAAAGTGACAGTCTGTTCTACGCTCCTGTCATGGTGGCCGATAAAGTGGTCCTGGATGGTATGCTTGACAGTGGTTCCATGGCATGCACCATGAGTGGGAGCGCAGAACAGAAGCTCTTGGATGCTGGCGTTATCAGTGCTCAATGTGTGGATGATACGGACGTTGTGTTAATTGGCTGCGGTGGTTGCCGAGTTAAGCCCAAAAATACATACACACTTAAGTTGGAGATTTATGGATGCGAGATGTTGGTACCTACCTTGGTTGTTGACGGGCAACATGATGATTTCATCATCGGTACGAATGTCATTAAACACATCATTAAATGTTCAAAGCAATGTGATTTGTTCTGGAAAGCAATTTCAACTACTCACGCTGGTAATGATCCTGTGTCCGAAGCTTTTCTGTCTATGCTTGCAGGCTTAAATCGTTGGAGAGGTGATGAAGTGCCTGACAAGATTGGTACTGTGAGATGTAATTCAGCAATCTGCCTGGAGCCTGGTCGCGAATACCTTGTGTGGGGTAGGTTACCTAAATGCACAATCGTGTCGCCGGGTAGTGCTGTGTTGACAGAGCCTACCAGTTCGCAGTCAGCCCCAAAGGGTGTTCTTGTGGCCAGGCTCGTAACACATTTGTGGGGGGACAGGTGGGTTCCGCTGAAGTTGATTAATACTTGGGACAAACCTGTTATGCTGAAACGTAATGCCAAGATAGCGGATTTGTTCCCTTGTGTTGCCCTTGAAGACATGGACGATGGGAGCCTGTTTTCTCAGTCGCAACAAATTCAGACGGAGATTAGTATCTCCACTGACCTTAAGTCTGTCACTGAGAAGCTGCGATCTGTTGGCCTAGATGGGCTTGATTTGGATTCGTGTGATGTGTCTGAACAATGCAAACTACGCTTAGCAGATACTATCCTTCAATATAATGATGTTTTTTCACGTCATCATTTGGACTGTGGTAATGCTACTGGATTTGTCCATAGGATCCATCTTTCGGATTCTAAGCCCTTCCGTCTTCCGTACCGGCGGGTGCCACCTAGTCAGTATCAGGTGTTACGTCGTGTTCTGAATGAAATGGAGGAGAAGGAGATTATTCGCAAATCGTCAAGTGAATTTGCGTCTCCTTTAGTCCTCGTTTGGAAAAAGAACGGTGACCTACGTGTGTGTACGGACTTTCGGTGGTTAAATAAGAGGACTTTGAAAGATGCTCATCCGTTGCCTCACCAGGCCGACTGTTTGGCTGCGTTGGGCGGGAATTCGCTATTCAGTACAATGGATTTGACTTCAGGCTTTTACAATATGCCTTTACATGAGGATGATCGGAAGTACTCAGCCTTTACGACACCTATGGGGCTATATGAGTACAACCGTCTTCCTCAGGGTCTTTGTAATAGCCCAGGGAGTTTTATGCGTATGATGACAAGCATTTTTGGGGACCAAAACTTCCTAAGCTTGCTATGTTATTTGGATGACTTGATTGTGTTCGGACCCGATGAAAAGACAGCCTTGGGTCGTCTTGAGGTTGTATTTAGTAGGTTGAGGGCGCACAATCTAAAGCTGGCTCCCAAGAAGTGTAACTTTCTTAGGAAATCTGTGCGTTTCCTTGGACATGTGATTGATGAATCTGGGGTGTCCACGGATCCTAGTAAGGTTGAGAGTATGGCCAAAATGACCAGCTCGGATTTGATGGAGGCTGATGGAGTTACGCCATCTCAGAGACGCATAAGATCATTCCTTGGAATGATTAACTACTACCAGCATTTTGTACCCAACTACTCAGCTATGGCCAAACCCCTTTTTGATCTGTTGAAAGGACAGAAAAGAAGGACCAAAAGAGGCCGTGCAAGTAAAAGTTACTGTGTCTTACGGAAATTGACTGTGGATGACTGGACACCTGAGGCTCAAAGAGCATTTGAGAACCTCAAGGCTGCCATGATTGAAGCAGTTGTCTTGGCTCATCCGGACTTTACTCGTCCCTTTGTGCTCTCGACGGACGCTTCCTTGGATGGTCTTGGAGCCGTTCTGTCTCAGGTTCAAGATGGTGACGCTAGAGCCAGGCCCATAGCGTTTGCAAGTAAGTCGCTTTCTCCTTCTCAGCGCAACTACCCGGCACATCGTTTGGAGTTTTTGGCGTTGAAATGGGCAGTTTGTGAAAAGTTCAGCCATTGGTTGAAAGGTCATGTATTTACGGTATGGACCGATAACAACCCGCTGACTCACATTCTGTCCAAGCCAAAACTCGACTGTTGCGAACAAAGGTGGGTGGCCAAACTTGCGGCATACAACTTTGACATCAAGTATGTACCTGGTTCGCAGAATGTTGTGGCTGACGCTTTGAGTAGGGTTCCATTTGTTACATCTAGCATTGGATCTAGACTTTTGCATGAGACATATGACAAACTTCTGTCTGAAGTTCGGGGAGTTTCTACTAGCTCGGTTCAGGATGCTTTTCGATGGTCTAATGGGTCTGAAGGTCAACAGGGTGTTCCTTTGCACAGTAATCCTACAAGCATTGCACTTACTTCTTTAGATAAAGAGGATGTTCTGGCAGTGTTTGACTCACACAAGTTGTGGGATGATGGTGCGAGGCTTCGTGCTTTGTCTGCCTTGGAGCATTTTCCTCAGATGGTGTATGAAACTGAGATACCACTTACTTACTCTGAGCGTGAACTGCGTGAAAAACAGCTCGCTGATGGAGTGCTGTCGAGGGTTATTCACTATGTGGAAAGACACCGCAGGCCTAGCAGGCGTGAGAGAGCAAGGGAATCTGTTAAAGTTCTCAGATACATTAAGCACTGGGAGAAATTTGTTGTGAAAAATGGGATTCTCTACAGGATTTCTCGTGACCAGTTGTCTAAGGGTAAGCGATTTCAGTACGTGGTCCCTGAGTCACTTCAAAAGGAGGTGTTACAGGGCATTCATGATCATGCGGGTCATCAGGGACAGGCTAGGACTTTGGGTCTAGCGAGGCGTCGCTTCTTCTGGCTAAGCCTTGACAGAGACATTAGGGAGTATGTTCGATGCTGTCAGAGGTGTGTTGTCAGTAAAACTGCTGAGCCTGAGGGTCGCGCACCTTTAGAGAGCATAGTGACTAGTAGACCTTTGCAATTGGTATGTATCGATTTTTGGTCTGCTGAAGATCGTAAAAATCAGTCAGTAGATGTTCTGGTGATCACTGATCACTTCACCAGGATGGCGCAAGCGTTTCATTGCAAAGATCAGTCTGCTAAACAGGTGGCACGTATCTTGTGGGACAAATACTTTTGTGTGTTTGGGTTCCCTGAACGTGTTCACAGTGATCAGGGTGCGAACTTTGAGAGCCAGCTGATTTCTGAGCTCCTGCAGGTGTCCGGTGTACACAAATCGCATACAACTCCTTACCATCCAATGGGGAACGGTAGTGTGGAGCGGTTTAACCGGACCCTGGGAAACATGATTCGTGCATTGCCTCCTGACATAAAGCACAACTGGCCTAGACAACTACAGTCCCTGACTTTCATGTACAACTGTACAGTTCATGAGACAACGGGCTATGCTCCGTTTTATCTCATGTTCGGTAGAGTTCCTCGGCTTCCGGTAGACATTGTGTTTCGTTCTGTTCTGGAAGATCACACTGTGACTTGCTATGACAAGTATGTGGCTTCTCTTATGTCCGATTTGAAGGAAGCACTGTCGATTGCTCAAGCACATGCTTCAAAGGAACAGTCCAGACATGCTGTGCTCTACAATAAGAGAGTCAAAGGTCATGATATTGATGTGGGTGATCGTGTTCTTCTGGCCAACAAAGCTGGAAGGGGTAAGCGAAAGCTGGCTGATAGATGGATGTCTGCTGTATTTGTGGTGGTGGATAGAAATGTTGACACTCATATTTTCAAGATCAAAGATGTGAGCACTGGTCATGAAAAGGTTGTCCATCGTAACCTTTTGCTACCTGTTAATTTTCTACCATTGGACAAAGATGAATGTGACGCTGGTTCGTCTTTGACGGACTCTTGTGCTGACACCAATGGTCCTGAGTCTATAGTTGGTTCAGTTGCTGATGCCTCAGTCTCAGGACCGGATGTCAATACAAGTGTGTTAACAGAGACTCATGAAGATTTAATGTCTGTTGCACCTGATGATAATTTGTCTATTGATGCTAATGTATCATGTGCACCATCTGAAAGTTGTGAAAGAACTTCTGACTGGGTTTCTGGGTTGCCTGACAAATGTTCACAGCTGGGATCAGTTGTTTCTTTGAGCAATGTATCTGTGAGTCTACATGATGACCTGACTGATGGTTCAAGTGTTCGTGGGAATTTGAGTTGTGAAGTCAAATCTGTAAGTCTTCTTCCTTCGGTGAATCCAATTCCTTCAACTGATGTTTCTACAGAGGTTACAAATGTAGTACCAATTCCTGACCCTGGGAGTGTTGTTGCACACAGGTCTCGTTTTGGACGGTTCATTAAGCCTGTAAATAGACTGTTATACACTATGTCTGGACAAAATGTTGTGTCAATGCAGAGTCACAGAATTCAGACTGTTTGAATGTTTTTGTTTGTTTGATTTTGTTTTACATGCTTATATGATTGTGTTCTTTATGCTTGTACACGAATGAGACATAGTCTGTCTGAATAAGGAGACACATGAAACAAAGTTTTTTTTTTAATTTCTTTATTGTTTTTGACATACTTTGTGCAATTATACATACTTTCTGTATACCCTTTTATAGAGTTTTGTGGGATGTATATGGGCATCTTATTGTCAGGAGTTGGTCTGAGAGTTATGCGCACCTCTCTTTTCACTTCATCCTTTGGGATGACTTTGGTTTGACTTACCTGTAGGTATCTCTATGTTTGTATTGTGTATTTACTGACGGGTATTTTGTATTTGAGCACTAACAATTGTACTAATTCACAAGAATTCAGTGGGGGTGAGTGTAACGGAGTTAGAATTGTACATAGTTTTCATATAGTTTTATTGTGAATTCTTATGAATTCAACAGTTAGTTCCATGTTGTACTGGTGCCCTCTAGTGGTTTGTATGAGAACTGCAGAAGAAAAAAAAGTTAAAACAGGAAATGATGCAACACAGCAGTTGATATGGGTACTGCTGGCTGTGGGTGAGTCTGCATTTGCCTCGGTGCAATTTGATAAAATATAAAAGATATAGATGCAGATTTAATGTAAAATAAGATTAGTCTTTAAGTATTTTATGTTTGTAAAGTAGTTATGGGTAATATTTTGAGTATTTAAAAGGCTATTTGGTGTTTTGTGAACTTTAGTGAAGCTGTGGCTAATGCTAATGCTACTACACGTTTTATCTAGGTCACATATGCCTGCAGTTAATGATGAAACCACTAAAAGGGTGATTTTTGTTTAATATTACAGGTATGTTTCTTTCTGTATGTTCTTAATTGTTATTATATTTATGTTCCTTTTGTAAAATGTAATTAAATGTTGTGATGTATACTTTTGGAAACTATGCAACAAAGCAGTTGATATGGGTACTGCTGGCTGTGGGTCACATATGCCTGCAGTTAATGATGAAACCACTAAAAGGGTGATTTTTGTTTAATATTACAGTAAAGAAGATTTTCATCGACTGACAGTTGCTTGCCGTGTATTTATTGACGAGTCAAAGACCATCGTGTAGAGAGTGTGGGGTTCGAGTGGATTCCAGTAAATTCATGATAAAGCACAACGCAGAGTTAAAGAGAAATCTGACACCTTTTGCATGGGAACAGTAATCTGTCACTTTGGTCTTCTGTAACCCGTCACACCTGCAAATGTCTCAACTGACCAATCAGAATCAAGCATTCCAGAGAGCCGTGTAATAATGTAAAGTGTTACCAATATGTTTACTTTGAATTATTCATGTTACCCATCATCACAGAAAAGGCTACATATTGTAAGTCATTCAGTTCTTCATGTTACCATATCAATTAAATCCTTTAAAGCCACCATGAAACACAAGTATCGATTGCCGGCTTTTGAAATGAAATAAGGCAGGGCTGGATTTGAATTTGTCAATCGAGATCTGAAGACTTTGAAGTTGGCTTGTGTTGCTAATAGCAGCGATCTTCTCTCGGACCCCGCCCACCAGCCATAACATATGACCGGAAGTAAAGAGAGATCGTGAGGTGCGGAAGATTGATTTCTCCACTTTCTGATTTCCAGCACTCTCTCAGCAGTTTGTCATTAAGGAGTTTAACAAAAATGAACCGCTGTGCATTTGAGATGCACAAACATCAAGAATCAGAGTATGAATCTCAACAATGGTGACAAATAAATTAAGAACTTCATGCTGCAATGCATGCTGGGTATTAACAAATAAAAAATCTCATTTAAGACTACCAGCATGCACTGCAGCATGGATAAATAAACATTTTTTTTTTACAATTTACTTTGTCACCATTGTTGAGATTCATGCTCTGATTCTTGATGTTTGTGCGTCCCATACTTAAAAATCCCATGTAAACAAATTGTGTTTAGCCTTTACTTGGCAATTCTTTTAAATTTACTAGCATTTTCTGAGTGAAAATTGTTTCCTAGCTTTTGTCAAGTAAATCCTACTCCAATTTTTTTCAGTGTAATGGTGGCCATGGGTTATGACTGAGTATTACACTTTAAAGGTCCCATATTTCAAAGCTTTGTAAAGTTTTATTTTAGGTTATGGTGTACCTAAGAATATATATTTGCAGTTTAAGTACCAAAAACAATCTCGATATATTTTTACAGCTCCTCTTTCAGGAGCTCTGCTAAGAACAGGTAATTTTGGCCTGTAAAAAGCAATATTCATGAGCCTTTCTTATGATAGGCCTGTTGTTTTGTGAGTGAAATACGCAGTTGAAATAACGTTACCCATGGAAGTTAGGTTAGTAAACCAAGAGACACAGAGACTATGAGATTTTAACCTTACCATGTTTAACTCAGTAAACAAACAGACACTAACAGGGCCGGTGTCTGTAACTTAAGAAAACAAACAATGTCTGATTTCCAACACATACTTTAACGTTACAAAACAACACGTTACCATCACATTAGCATTGCATAACTACTTACAATATGTAATTTCAGTTTTCTCTGGCTCATTAAGGTAACTTAAATTTAGGGCTGCATTATAAATTGCATGCGATTGACCTATGGCTAAGCCACACCCCCAAATGCAAAGAGTCAATCACAGTGCGCATAGCTAACCTAATACACTCGGACATTCTCTGCTTAAACGTCCATTGAAATGCATTGCAGTTATTCAGTTTTTAATCGCTATTTTTCTTTTTATCGTGTCATTTTATGGCAATGATGGCAACGAGATACGGTTTATCGCGTTTACCTGTGAAGCTTTTCATCGACCTTCTTAACAATAAAGTTATTAATTTAACTCTCCAATGCATAGTTAAGGCCCTTTTGGTGACTTTGAGATTATATATAGTCTTTCTGTCTACAAAAATCATCAATTGCCTCCTGTGAAATGTCTCCTACTGTGACAGCTGCCATAGTGAATATCACCGAATGTTGATTGAGTGAGTGAAGGGGGCGTGGCTTAGCCATAGGTCAATTGTCTCGCGCAACTCTTCAGTAAAGCCAGTTCATTGATTAACAGTGTTGGGCAAGTTACTGAAAATTAGTAATTAGTTACAGTTAAATTGAATTACTCTACCAGTTACTGTATATCAAAAGTAATTAGTTACTAGGGAAAGTAACTTTTAAGTTACTTTTATTACTGCTTTTTAAATGTAAATATGAACAGTACTGAACAGTCAAACAATGGCAAAAGGGGGTGGTGCGGTGGACGATGACAGTGCTCGGGGTGGTGACTTAAGGCTGTGACTGTGTGTTCCTGACGTCATGTTTATATGGAAGTCACAACGGCTCGTTACAAATCACAGCTACTTCATGCAGGCTGTGCGAATTTGACTGTGAAATGATTGTTTTAAAACTTATATGGTATTTATATAACCCCTAGACCTCAGTTATCATGAAAAAAGGCATGAAATTTCAGATTTGACAATATGGGACCTTTATTAAGTTGCCTAATGATAATATTTTGTGGGCTTCTAGCATTGGATTTGTAGTGGAAGGCAAATTGTGAAGTATACCACGTGTCTGTATAGTTAAAGGGACTGTAAGTAGGATTTGTTAGAGTTTTATTAATCAAAATCAATGTCTTTATTCATAAATATGTCCTCGTTGGTGTCAAATGACCTTTGCCAGTGATCTGACTTTTCTTTTGTAAGCTTAGAATTTTTCTCTTTACTTACATTGAACAGATGAGCCTTGCCTAGAGCCTGTGATAGAGCGATACACAGCGGCCTCCATGTCGTTCCGCCGTATTGATAAACTATAGTAGCAGAGAGGGACAAAAAGCACTAGCCTACCAATGGGTTTTCACAACGCGTTTTCATTTAGAACACGTGAACCAGCTGGAACAGACAAGGAGATCAGTGATTACATAACGGCTACCGTAGTGGCAACACACATTTGGAAAGAGCACTATTGTTTGAATGCAAAATACAGTTTCACCACTAGATGGGGGTAAATCCTACTTATTGTCTCTTTAATGGAAACTTTAACAGGACAGGTGTACATTACTTATTTCATCAGAGGATAAGGAAGGTCTAGAATATGCCACAGGCCTACATCGTCTTCTGGATGCTGATGAGCAACGCTCCTTTAAAGAGAGGAAAAGCAAAAACATTAAGTGCACACACCTGCCCAAATAAGCTACTGAGCCATTCTCAATAAACGTTATCATTATGCCAAAACCCCAGAACTTACATTGCATTTAATCTGCATATGTTTTATCAGTGTGTTTCCTGGAACTGAACCCACCACCTTTGTGTTGCTAACATGATGCTTTTCCAGCTGTGCTTCAATAAAATTGGTGTTGTTGTGCAATACACTTTACAGTAGTTTTTTTTTAACACACATTAAAAATAAAATGTTTACAGCCCAGGGTGTCCAGAATTTTATGCTTTAGTCAAGGTTTTTATTTTTCAGAGCATGACTACATTAAACTGTGGTTGTATGCTAAAAGGTCCATGAATTGTGTATTGATGTATTTGGCACAAACATCAACTAGACTGACAACAGCAATTAGGAATTTATACCCTGACCGATCAAGAATCTGTGTCAAAGCCGCTTTTGTAAGGAAATAACGTATAATTTAATGAACCAACACAGCCTGTCCACTATAGAGTAAAAAGTTTTAAACTAAACAATAACTTTTTTGGGAACTGCATTTAGGTTTAACTGTGATTAAAATGCTATTTTATAAGAGAAGGCACAAGTACTGGGGCGGCAGTGGCTCAGTGGTTCATGGAGGTTGTCTACAAATCGGAAGGTTGGTGGTTCAATCCCCGGCTCCACCGGACCAAGTGTCGAGTTGACCTTGAGCAAGACACCTAACCCCACCTGCTCCCGGCGAGCTGGATGGCGCCTTGCATGGCTGACACCGCCGTCGGTGTATGGATGTGTGAGTGAATGGGTGAATGTGAGGCAACTTGTAAAGCGCTTTGGATGGCCATTGGTCTATAAAAGCGCTATATAAATGCAGTCCATTTACCATTTACCAAAAAAATTAAGTAAAAATAAAGGCTTTTTCAATTTTTCTAATCCATTGTTTGGTGGAATGTCTTATCTTAAAAGACTTTAACTATATTCTCAGAAGACGAAGCGCTGCTACTGGGTGGAGTGATTTGCTCGCAGCACCTGAGAAGCCCCCTGGTGAGGAGCAGAGTTCGGTCAGAGTTGTGCAAATCACTCCGCCCGAGTAGCAGTACTTTGCCTTCTGAGAATATAGTTCCCAGTATGTATACTGTTAAAAGATCGCTGTGTCATATGACCTTGTTATTTGTACCCAGTGTGACTATACAAATAACAACACATATAGAGGAAATTTTTATTTTGTCACTTATTGGGAGCAGTTTGCTAGCTAGAGCCATTCACTTCCAGTCTTTGTGATAAGCTAACCTAGCAGGGGCTGTGTCAGACAGAGTTACAGCACGCACGGAAGTGAGAAAGGTATGTATAAACTTATCTAACTCTGGGGGATACCTTGAATAAGCTAAATTCCCAAAATGTGGGCATGTCCCTTTAAAGCTGCAACTGTTTGCATTGTCAAACTTATAAAAAAATTCACTCACCAGAATCGTAATCCATATCTGAATCCGCCATCAGGAGATTTCTGCTTGTTTTAACACTCAACAGTGATCAGTCGCAACTGAAAAGCAGAGTTTAAAGAACACAGCTGAATTTCTTTGGAAGCTGACGATGATCAAGACAGAAAGTGAGAAAGTTGTTGGATTTCCCTTTATTTGATTTTGTCATCTTCGGTCAGAATTACAGAAACGGTAGAATCAAGAAACGCTGATTTTTATTCCTTACAAAACTACCTATTAATTCACAGATGAAACAAATAATAGTTACTACATAGTTATATGTGCATAATTTTTGTAACCATCAATTAATCATGATTTTGCTACAGTTACTATTGTAACCATGCATGGTATTTGTTGTAAACCTGTGGCCAAAAAAAAAAACACGATTAATAGCCTATACTATTACTATAATGAAACCAGTTAATTTCGTAATGCCATATGTGGCTGCTGTGGTTTGTTGGTCCAGGACACCATTTTTTTCAGCATGATGTTATTATTCTGTGAAATACAAATGTTGTTGGGTGAATTGTATGTGAAAAATGTTCAAACAGAACATAGCAGACATTTCTTTGGTCCCACCAAAATATGTTCCCACTTGGTCAAATAATGAAAAAGAACCAAATTGCTTACCACAGCTATGCAGATGACACACAGTTATAGGGTATAGGGGATATACAGATGTCAGTGCATTGATTAAATAAACAGTTTAACTTCTAATATATAGTTGAATTGTCAAAATCATTTTATAAGTTGTATCAACTCACTTCTGTCAAGATAAATTCACTGAAAAAAATTATTCATTCAATTTTCTCAATTTTTTTAAGGTAAGTGGTTGCAATCAATTTATTTAAGCTACATTTAAACAACAAAATTAGAACTTAAACTTAAACATTAAAACTTTTGTTTAAATGTAGCTAAAATAAATTAATTGCATTATTGCAACCACTTACCTTAAAAGAATTTGTAATAGTCAGTGTAATAGTAAATTGAGATGACTTGTAAATCCGAGTTGATTAGATATAAAATTTAGGCAGCAAATAATTTTTTACAGTGTTGGTGGATTCTTCCATTGGCAAACTTCAGTATGGAAGTGTGCTGTCATACCAGGAGCAACAACACGCAACATTACTCATCATAAAGATGCTCCAACACCAGCTTAGGGAGAGTGCTAGGATGGGCTCTGTTAAAAACAATCATAAATCAGTAATTATAAAAAATGCGTAATTGTTTTTTCCTTCCACTATTTCGGTGTTTGGTGGAAGGTCTTATCTGTTCAGCCAGTGATAAAACATTAAAGTTGCAACTGTTTGCAATGTCAAACTTTTGCACTTACCAGAATCTGTATCCGCTGTTTATCAGTCGCAACTGAAAAGCAGAGTTTAAAGAACACAAGTGAAATTCTTTGGAAGCTCACAGTGATGAAATTAGAGCATGACAGAGGTTTTTTTTTTGAGTTCCCCTTATTTGAATTTGTCATGATCTAAAGAAGTATATTTCAGACTGTTTAAGGAAGTACAGTAATGGTAGAATCAAGAAACTTTTGAATTTTATCTCTTAAAAACGACATATGCTTTCACAGATTAAACAATGGTTAGGCATCGTATTCGTAACCATTAATTAATCATGATTTTGCTACAGGGACCATGGTATTTGTGATAAAACTGTGGTCAAACATGCAGTAACCAATCCTAAAAAAACAACAAAAAAAAAACATGGTTACAACACTTTTACTAAAATGAATCTTCATAATGCCATATGTGGCAGTTGTAGTTTGTTGGTTCTGGACAACAACAATACGTGAGAAGCAGGTTTGATCCAAATGCAGTTTTATTGAGACACGAACAGGCAAGGGTCACAAACCAGGCAAACATGTACATCAAAGTTAAAGGTGACAAAGAATGATTGAACGGGGTATTTATCCTTGTTCTGTGATGTGACATGTAGACAAAACATTTTTGTGTGGGTCTGTAATGCCTTAGAAGCTTCCTAAAAACCTCTCCCAGATAGCTCTATTAGGGTGGGGGATTTTAAACAAGTGGTTTTGCACCTATTTGGCTCCCCCTACTGGCTTAACTTGCAATCTCATTACTGATTGGCTGACTTTGCTGCCACTCAAAAAATGTAGCCAATTATTATAAAGTGGAGGGGCAGTGAGATGCCTGTGATGTCATAAGCATCAGTTTTTCAGATTGGGCCGTTTTCTGACTGACATTTCTAAAAGAGGAATTTCTATGAGACTAAAGGGCGATTTATAGTCGTGCGTAGGTCCTACGGCGTAGCCGCGACGGCGTAGGTTCCGCATCGGTTTTCATTTATACTTTTGCGTCGTCCTCCGCGTTGACGTGCAAACACATGCGCAAACCGCTGGTAGGCAGTATCCACACGTGTAACCACAGTAGCACCGCGACCGTCAGAGAAGAAGAAGCTTGGCATGTTAACCCACAAACGAAGAAGAAACAGCAACTTGTTGTGTATGATTTGAGAAGACCAGCAATGACCGAAGTAAATAAACAGTGACTTTTGTTGCAGTTTGAGTTAAATCACTCCTCAAATTGGCTCATCTTTGTTTTCACCGTCACAAACGGAAATACCTATGACGCAGGTTTTTTTACCTGACGGGAGGGGTTCTGGTGGACCAATCACAGCGCATGCGGTCCGCGTAGAGCCGACACGCTGTTAGAAATTTTGTGAGGTGCGCGTCAGGCTACGCAGTGCTACGGCGTAGGACCTACGCACGACTATAAATCGCCCTTGAGATGTTTAGCATGTCTAGCACTTTTTGTATGTTCGTGAATGCGGGTAGTCTACCATTATTCAACAAAGACAAGGTAAAAATAGTTTTTCATTCTCTGTCCCCTTTAATTCAATCATAATTGGACAAACATAATTAAAATACATAAATATAACTAAATCTATTACCCAACATATACCACCATTGGTTTTTATGCACCACATGCTGATTTTAATGCACCACATCTTTCTTTTAATGCACCACCTTAGCTTAGGCATATTTACATATACAATTAGTAATTTTACCATTAATCAAAAAGAAAAGAAAGAAAAAGAAACAAACATTGACACTGACAAGACTGGGACGGCGAAGCACATAACATGACGAACTCGCAAGGAGACAGAGGGAGGAAGAGAACTAAATAGCAAACCGTGGGAGAGAAAATTGACTTCAGGTCTGGGACGCAGGTGAAAAGAATGCAGCGGGAGGAGGAGCACCCGAGTGACAGATGTGCACGTAAAAGCTGTCAAAAGACAAAACACACAGGCACATGACAAATCCCAAAGCAAAGCGGTCGATCAGGCAGAGATCGTGACAGTACCCCCCCACGACCACCACCGGGCGGTCAAGGAGGGGGCTTACTTTGTCACCGGCGGAGATCCTTGATCAGGCCAGGGTCCAGAATGTCCCGGGCCGGTACCCAACACCTCTCCTCCGGACCATAACCCTCCCAGTCATCTAGATATTGGAAACCTCTGCCTCAACGACGCATATCTAGTAATCTCCTCACGGTGTAAGCAAGAGATCAATCCACTAGTTGAGGCGCGGGGGGAGCGGGGGCAGAGGGAACAGGATTAATGTGGGAAAAAATGTGTTCGATTAATACCTGGGCCGTTTCTCTGGCAGAGGGGAGCTTAGGTAAGGGGATAAAATGAACCGCTTAAGAGAAGCGATCCACCACCGTAAGGACAACGGGGTTGCCTTTAGAAAGGGGTAAGCCAGTAACAAAATCTACGGCTAAATGTGACCAGGGGCTGGAGGGTACAGAAATGGGTTTGAGCAGACAAACGGGAGACTGATGAGAGGCTTAACTGCGCGTGCATACCTGACATGCTAATACCAACTGTCTGACATCCTGACCCATAGAGGGCCACCAAAATTGTTGACGGACGGTAGCAAACGATCTCCGAACCCCTGGATGGAAGACAATCATGGACTCATGACTCCACCAGATGACCTCGGAACGGAGCGCAACCGGAACACACAACAGACCCGCCGGGCACTCCTCTGGCACTTTCACTCCTCGTCCGGCTTCCCTCACCCGTTGTTCGATTAACCAGCGTAGAGCACCAACCATCCTTCCCTCCGGAAGGATGGTTTCGGCTCTCACAGCACAGGGACTCTCGAACAAACAGGAGAGGGCATCAGGTTTGACGTTCTTAGCACCAGGCCAGTACGAGAGGGTAAAGTTAAACCGGTCAAAGAAGAGCGCCCAGCGAGCCTGTCGCGAGTTCAACCTACTGGCTGAACGGATATACTCAAGGTTTTTATGATCCATCCAGACCAGGAAGGGTTCCAAGGTACACTCCAACCAGTGACGCCACTCACCCAAAGCCAGTCTAACCGCCAGCATGGGAGAAGAAAGCCCAAGGGTGCACTTTACCGTCCTTAGAGGACCGCTGTGAGAGAACGGCGCCTACCCCGACATCAGATGCAACCACCTCAACAATAAACTGAGCTTTAGGATCTGGAAAAGAAAGAACAGGAGCAGAGATAAACCAGACTTTAAATTTATCAAAGGCCTTTTGAGCATCGCGGTTAGAGAAAAAACTCTCCTTAGTGGAGGTGAGTGCTGTAAGTGGCTTTGCAATCTGAGCAAAATTTCTGATGAAACGCCACTAAAAATTGGCGAAACCCAGAAAACGTTGCAATTCCTTATGAGAGCCGGGGACTGGCCACTCGGCAACCGCTTTGATCTTAGCTGGGTCGGGACGTATCTCTCCGGAGGCAATAACAAAACCCAAGAATGAAACAGACTCCTTATGAAAATCACACTTCTCCGCCTTAACATATAACTGGTTTTCAAGAAGGCGCCGTAAAACCCTGCGGACGTGCTGAGTGTGTATCTGTAAGGAGGGAGAAAAGATGACAATATCATCTAGATACACAAAAACAAATTTATTTATCATGTCTCTCAACACATCGTTAACCAGAGCCTGGAAGACAGAAGGGGCGTTACAAAGCACGAACGGTAAAACGGAGTATTCAAAATGTTCGGACGGAGTATTAAATGCTGTCTTCCATTCATATCCCTCTCTTATACGAACAAGATGATAAGCATTGCGTAGGTCTAATTTGGTGAAGAGACGCGCTCCCTGCAGAAATTCAAAGGCTGTTGACATTAAAAGTAATGTCGTTTAAACCTCTGTAATCAATGCATGGTCGCAAGGACCCGTCCTTCTTTTTAACAAAAAAGAACCCCGCTCCAGCTGGAGAGGTAGAGGGTTGGATGAGACCGGCGCGAAGAGCATCGTTAATATAACTATCCATAGCCTCTCTTTCAGGAGCAGACAAAGAGCAAAGTCTACCTTTAGGCGGAGAAGTGCCTGGGAGGAGATCGATAGCACAATCCTATGACCGGTGGGGAGGGAGAGAAGTGCCCCGGGCTATACTGAACAACTGAGAGAGATCTGCGTACTCTGCCGGGACCCCGGTAAGATCGGCTGGAACCTGAAAAACAGAAGAAGAACCCGAAACAGCAGCATCAAGACAAGACACGTGACACGATGTGGACCAACTTAAAATAACATTTCACTGCCAATCCACGTGAGGGTTGTGCTGTGCCAACCAAGCATGCCCCAAAAAATTGGAGAGAGTGAGGCATGCAAGAGGTACAGCACAATCTCCTCACAGTGATTACCAGAAATAAAAAGACTTACGTGTGGGGTGCAGTGAGTGACCTGGGCAGTCTGCTATCCCTTAAGTGTCCATACAGCTAGAGGTACTTCAAATGTGCAACAGCAGGAATGCCCCACTCCCAAGCAGTGTTGAAGTCCAGGAAATCTCCTTCAGCCCCGAGAGCCTTAGAGGAGTGTTCAATACCACCAAAAGTTAAAGTAACCGGTAAATGAGTTGAAGATGCAGGGGAGATTTCACACACAGCAGTGCCCACCAGAACTCCCGGAACTACTGGTGAGCGTTGGCTTTTCACGGACAGTTCTTAGCCAGATGTCCAGATTTTCCACAGAAGAGACATAGACCAGTCACTAATCTCCTCTTTCTCTCCTTAGGTGTGAGTCGCATCCTGCCCAGTTACATGGGCTCGCTGGGGACAGCAGGAGAGGAAGGAGGAGGGTGTGCATGAGTACCAACCATCTCATCTGAAAAAACCTGATGAAGTAGGGAACGGCGCTGGGGGCGAAACACCATACGGTTCTCAATTCTGAGTGCAAGCTCCACCAAAGAATCTCATCCTAGATGTCGTCTCGTAATCCTTCCAGGAACTGTGTGCGAAGAGCTGCATCGTTTCATCCACAAACTGCTGATAGGGTCTGAAACACAACAGAGAAATCAGTAACAGAACGGTTACCTTGAGTCAGACGGACCAGTCGGGCTGCAGCCGCCTCCCACTGCGGTGCACGATCAAAGAGTTTCTTAATTTCTGCCTTGAACTCCGCAAACGATCGACAAAATGGGGATCGAGTGTCCTAAACTGTCGTGGCCCACTCTCTGGCCCTCCCGGTCAGTAGGGTGATAACAAAAGCCACACGCGTATCCTTTTATATAATATTATATTTGTTGTTGTCAGTAATGTTACTATTATTACTATTAATAATAATCATTATTTTTATTATTATTAAGATATTATTATGGGCACATATATTATATATTGCTGTAATCATAACAATCCCTTGAATTATTATTGCTATTACTACCATTATTGTGCATACTATTATTACATAATATTATAATTATTATTACACAAATATGCATTATTATCGGTTTAACATTATTATTATTATTATTATTATTATTTTGCTTATTAACATTGCTTCATAACAATATCATCATCTGTATTATTATCAGTTTAATTTACTATTATTTATTATTATTATTATTTTGCTTATTATCATTGCTTCAGAACAATACCATTATCACAATTGTTGTTTTGTATTTGTTGTCTGTTTTGTTTTTTGTTTAGTGTTCTGCTTAACTATCTGTTGTATGTTGTGCAAGGGATCATGGGTATTGCAGTCCAGAGGCATATATGAATGTCAAGCCTCTGACGGCCAGCAGAGGGAGCCATGATGACTGTAACAATATAATCTCTAACACAGAACACATGAGACATCAGTTTGAACATCTGGAGCAGGCTTGCCTTATGTTACGTCATGTTGTCTAGGATTACAGAGACTCAACCTTAAAAGAATGAATAGACCATTACATAGAATTTAGGCTTATGACACATCTCTCTGACTATGCAGTAAGCATTTAGCAAAGAAAAAGGCAGAGACCACAGTTTGCAATGTGCTTTTGCTTTTTAGTAGGAATTCAAAATATTACAAAATGACAAAAAATCTTATCGTCACCAAACACCCATAATCATATTTACAAATTATATACACAATGTAATAAACCAGAAAAGACAACAATAATGACGAGACAAAACAGTGGTGCTTAAAGTAAAAAAAAAAAAAAAAAACACTCTAACTAGTATACTTAAGAAACTAATATAAAAAGAAACAAAAATAACATCTTCCGAGTAAAGTATTACCTTACCTTACCTTAAAACGCCACTGACTACTGTAACTAACAAACAAGAAAAAAATACAGCATTAAGCACCCGCTCCTAAACTAATATATTTAAACAAATACCAGTTTACCTGTTTGCTGTACGATGCATGTCACGTGACATTCTGAACTGATCCCATTGCCCCAATTTTTTTTGTCCAACATTAATTTCCAAATTAATAGCTTGTTCCATCTGTGGGCAGGATCTCATTAGAGATAACTTTCATACAGATTACATAAACAGGCAATATTTGTTTTCAATTGTAATTAGTTTGTCAAAGTAGAAGTTTCAGGCTTTCTTTAAAAATATGTATGTTTGTGTGACAATGCAACACAGTCTCACTCCCTACTCGTCAAATGTATACGCGGAGTGGCCTATCAATTGTTTTATTTAACATGTTTTGAGAGACAGCTGGTGGAGACAAATGCATCCTGTTTATTTTCTTTATTTGACAAAAACACACAAATGTGTTTTTATTGTGAATGTACACAAATAAAAGTAGACCCTTCATACTGTAGTTGACTGAATATTTTAAAACAAATTTCGATAAATAGTTTTTTGTGTCTGTTGCATGACTTTTTTGTCATTTTATGTATTGTTTTCTCATTGTTTTTTCCTATTTTCTTACCATTGTCACTTGAGGTCACATTTTTAGACATCCTAACCCAAACATCCCAACTCCAGACGAGAATAGTTTTAAAAGCGTAGGAAAAACATGTAGAAACCAATATATAAAAGTACATCCTAACCCAAACCCCAAATCTAACACCAACCCCCGAGCGACACAGACACTGATTTAAAAATAGGAAAAAATGAGAAAACAATACATAAAATGACACGAAAAAGAAAGTCATGGACACGAAAAACTATTTTCCACGTTTACCAACGCAAACAGTAATCACCTGCATCAATTTAATAAATGATCTGATAATTTAATAAATTAATCAAATAAATTAGTAACTTTACAGCAAATAATTAACAACTATTTAAAAACTTCTCATCAGTTATTATTCTGTGCAAGCATAAACAATCAAAACATAGCTGCAAAGGCATATGAGTATTTATCAAAACATTATGTATACAGATAATTAAGTTCATTACAATTTATTTAGCTGCATGAATTTTGTAGGCTAAACGTTTAAAGGAAATAAGATGTTTTAAACATATGTCTTGAATACAACATATTGAGCAAGGTTTATATGATTGTTAAAGTAAAGACAACATTTAGGGTTAGCAGTGTAATTACTAAATTTTTTATGTATATTATTACTATTCTGTGATATTACCTGTTGCAAATTTTTATTATTTCCATACAAAAATGAAAGTATAGGAATATTACTGAAGTTTACTAATTTCACTAGGAATGTTATTACAGTTTACTATAGTAATTGTAATGCACTATTGTTCATGTGGCACTGCCAATGTTTTCAGACCATTCTATCATTTTTTGAAAGAATCTACCAACATCATATTTCATGCTGTATGTTTCTGCTGACATAGATGCACCAGCTTGTTTCCACCAGCAGATGCCAGAAGAGGTCTTTTCTAGAGAGGTGGTTTTGAGGTAAACTGGACTTCTATTGAAATAACGGGGGCGGACAACAGACAGAGAAAGTAATGAATAACATGATGCACATTTAGTAGCGCAAAAAATACATAATTTAACGTAAAACAATTGCAGTTTTTTTAACGAGTATACAACTGCTCACCAAAGATGCACTTTTATAATTTGACTACAGATATACTGCATTTGATATAGGGCAGATCGTGTCAACTATATGCTAAACTAAAAGGGCATTGTGCAAGTTAATATAATATTTTTATTTTTTCATTTGCAGCCCAAAATGTTTTTAAGACTAGTCAAATAAAGTCCAAGAGTCCATTTAAATGAAAAAAATAACATTTCCTTTTTTCCTCGTGGAAAGAAAAATTATATTTAAGTATTATGTGTACATCATGGTAATATAATCTAAATACAGCCTATTAAGAATTGTAATTGCAAAATTGTCAAATGCAAAAGGTATTACAGTAATCACACTTTTTGGTATTATGTGTGGTTACATCGTCATGGAAAATCTGCCACAATCCAAAAACAAAGGTTTCATTTTTATGCTGTAGCATTTTTATGCTGCTAAAACATACTAACATTTCATTTCATTTTTTGAAACATACTAACATTTGCATTTACAGAGTTAAGCAACAATACGTCATCGGACTTCCCTGCCAGTCGGGGGCGCACTTCATAATACAACATTCCTATTTCTAGCAAAAATAACCCTACAAAACTCTTTTTCCAAGTCACATATTTAATGTAATAAACGCCTGTTATAAGTATCAGCCCAGAACGGTACAACAGATATAAAAAGTGGGACGTCTGCCAAAATAGGGAGGGGTTTCAGAGAGGTGTTCTCACTGCATAAGAAGGTGATGTCGTAAAGCAGTATGTCGTAAACCAGGTGCAGACTGGGGGCTGTTATGAGGAGGGGGTAATGGAAGAGAAGGGGTTCACACTCCGCAAAGCTGCGTTTAGACAAAAATCATGGCGGATGGCCCCAGGTGCCAGAGGAGAAAACAGACACAGCCACGACGCAACAGCGGTGAGTCCCACGTATTGAATTCAGACAGCACAAAGAAAAACGAAAGAGAGAAGTTGTTTTCATTTTACTGCGTGTAGTTTTTTCACCTTTAGAGTAGTTTAATGGCGACTTTGTAAGTTGTGAAGTGTGAGAGTAGGCTGTCCCAGTGTTACTGCACCGTTATACCTGAGTCTCCCCGGACCGTTATCCGGAAGGGCGCGTGCTTTTCCACCCGTTAGCATGCACTAGCTTCTTAACTTCTAAATACTTTTTTTAAACAATTATTTAACAAAAAAAAATTAAGTGAGAATTACGTTTATCAGTATTAGTCTTTTATAGAAACGTGGAGCACGGTGGTGCTTTCTCTTAACACATTAAAACCTGGCACATATACTTTTGACAATAAATTTGATTTTTTTTGTCTGCTGGGACTTTAATTTTCATGTTGTCATAAATCAAAACTTTTTTAATCGCAAATTTAATATAACACGAAAGGGCGTCCAGTTATTTTCAGTGTTTACAACAATGTCACCAATGCATGCACGCCCAAAAAGTCTGTGTCTGTGCTTTTACTGTTTATGCCGAAATCATTTAGTAAAGTTTGTTTATTTTGACAGACTTTTGACATTACTTAATCATTTAGCCTCTCCTTAACACAGATAGTCGTGCTTTGATGTCGCTTTCACTTTAAATAACCTCACCGTTGATCACGCAGCACAGTACCATTCACATTACGAGCACAGCGCAAC
Organism: Misgurnus anguillicaudatus; assembly: GCF_027580225.2. Classification (NCBI taxonomy): domain Eukaryota; kingdom Metazoa; phylum Chordata; class Actinopteri; order Cypriniformes; family Cobitidae; genus Misgurnus; species Misgurnus anguillicaudatus. Next base: position 43,117,006 of record NC_073338.2, on the reverse strand, counting down.
CTTTTCCTGCCTGTGCGTGCGTAGTGACACCGCGCGCTGCGACGTGACGCGCACAGGAGCCGTCAACGTGTTTACCTGAACGGTGAGGAGACAACGGATCAAGCCAATGTCCTCTTTTACCGTCCGTCGACCTCCTCCCGTCTCCAGAGCAGCGAATACAGAAGCGGTGAACGGAAATCAGTGCGTGATACGCGATCTGCGCGAGAGAAGCGAGGCGCCCAGCGCACGCCACGGCAAATGGCAACTTGTGCAGGTAGAGAGAAGATGGTGTTTGATGGCAGACGTGCAATGTCGACCGCATCGTTTGCATCACTAAATTGACCATGGATCTGGTCTTTTCTCATGCTTTTGATATTTTGGGCGCCCGCGCGTCTTTGCTGGACGCTTGTGGTTTTGTTTGTTTTCATTTTCGTGCAGTTTAAGTGGTTGTGAAGTATATTATATGGAGTTATTTAGCCCACGATGTGGTTGTTGGATGTGTTTTCCTTAAGATATCACCGTTAGATCACCGTCACCCGTGAGGTATTTATGTAATGGCGGTGTGGACCGTTATTTGCTGCAGTGAGGGCGGGGCGGCAGCGCTCGCATGTCGGAGAAGAGCCAGGTAGGATAGGTGACGAAACACCTACATAGGTGCTTTCATCGTCGCGTTTTTGTAATGATACACATGTGATGGTAAAATACACACTCGGCTGCTCATACTAAAATAGTTTTGACGAGCCTGGTCGTATTCAACATGTATTTCTTTGTGGGGAAACAAAGATATTATTCGCAGCTCGGCATGGACAGGTCTCGAGGCACTGCTGCGCTTTTTTAATTTGTCGAGAACTGGTGGTTTACAGTTGTATGCTTTATGACTGTTCTGAGCAACGACGGATGATTATAATGTATGAAAGTTTGGTGTATATAAATACACAGCGTTGGTGAACAGGTTATAGCGCGGACTGACGTATTGTGTTTATGAACGGGCGGCGTCACGTGACCACGAGGAAGTATGCAGCTCACAGTGAATGCTATTTTCATTTTTAAGTGCAACCGAGGACTCCCACTTGACATACACGAGACATTACGATTTTAGGGGAAATGAGGTCACGCTATGGTCCACCCAAAGCTCGTATTGGTTAAATTTCTACTGAGCTCTGTTTCTCAATCTAGAGCAATGTAATGTAGGCGCATTAGAGATCACACGAGTTTGTGGTTAAGTCGTTTGTTTACATTTTTACAAGTGTTTTTGCCCGTTTGGGTTTTTGCCCAAGTTGGGAGGGAGCAGCACGTGTGTGTGTGATTCATACCAGGACTGTCAAACTCTGGTTGCAGTTAAAAATGGTATTTCCTGTTACCCATGTGTTTGATGATGATGAGAGAGAGCTTTGGTGAATTTAAAAGGCAGGTGTGTTTCACATTGATGGGTGCATAATATAAATAATATTTTAAATTTGATATTTTGCCCCCATCAGTATTGTAGTGTGTATGTAGTAATAGTGTAACAATAGCCTATTTATAACAGGCATACTTAAAGGAATATTCCACTGTCATAACAAAACCCCAACTTACCCCCATGTCATCTAAAAAGATGTTCATGTCTTTCCATGTTCAATTAAGTTTTTCAAGGAAAACATTGTAGGATTTTACTCAATTTAATAGTCTTTATTGGACCTTAGCGGTTCGCAGTTTCAGTGCGGTTTGTAATTGCTGTTTCGATGCTGCTTCAAAAGGCCCTAAACGATCCCAAATGAGGCATAAGGGTGTTATCTAGTGAAACAATCACCAAATAAAAAAAATAAAAAAAGTACTTTAAAGCCACAACCTCTTGTCTTGCATTAGTCGTGTGACACACCAGCGTGACTTTACATAGGACATGACGTGTGCGAAACCACCGCTCCAGTGTTTACAAGCGTGTAGAAAGACGAACGTTCTGACGTTGTATGTGGAATGACACTAATTAATGTCTTTGTGTCAGTTTATTGTTTAAAATGGTCCGCAAGTGAGCTTTTCGCTTATGTAGTGTGCGACCTTTCAACGTAATTATGCAATACGTAAGGTCACGGTGGCGCATCACACGGCATAGTACATATTTTTAATTTTTCTTGGCAAAAATGATGATCACTTCACTAAATAAGACCTTAATGCCTTGGTTGGGATCTTTTGAAGCTGCATTGAAGCAGCAATTTTAAACTGCATTGAAAATGTGAACTCTTGAGGTCCAATAGGGTGATTCTCACGAAATCCAGATTTAGAAGGTGTCCAGCCCTTACATATAAGATTAAGGTATGAACTTACTATAACCATTATTTTTAGTGGATTTAAAAATATTTCCTATAAAATTATTTACATTTTTTAGATTATCATAATCAAAAAGTATCATTACCGCAACATATTACATTAAATATATGCATTTACTAACTCATGTTTCGGTAATGAGAACTAAAAAGTTGTCTAGGTACTATGACAAACAAAATTTCAACTTTTATCTGGAGAGAAAAAATAAGAACTGCTTACCTGGTAGCCATCTTGAGTGTCACAGTCAATTATGTCCCTTCCAACAAAATTTTTATTTTTTATTTTTTTAGTTCCCTGGGGGCTTAAACAATGATTGAAAATTGTTGCGGAGTATGAGAAAATTGGTCTTGGACACATTTATATTCCTTATTAATCTCTCTACATTTACCAATGGTCACCAAATACCACATGTTTCTTTACTGTAAATGCACTGAAGCTTTTTATTTTTTTGATTTTTTAATTATAAATATTTCTATGTCAAAGAACCCAAATCCAGTCATGGACAAGTGCGGTAATGAAAATTTTCCACTTAAATGTGGAAAAAACAACAAAATTGGTTTGTATGATGTCAATTGAAATCATGTGCAAAATAGTACATGAAGAGATGTTTGTAACTGTATGCTTCTTATTTTGATAGTATTTACTTTTTTATCAAAATGTTTAATGACACCTAAGTCTGATTTCGCGAGAATCACCCAATAATAAAAACTCTTGCAATGTTTTATCAAAAAACATAATTTCTTCTCGACTAAACAAAGAAAGACATAAACATCTTGGATGGTATAGGTATTCCTTTAATAAGCTATTTACATGTATTATTTCATAGGAATTTACACTTAAAACAATGAAGCATAGATTATTTTGTTGATTTTCCAATAATACACTTTGTGTTGGGTCACTGAATAAAGTTTGTTTTAAGATGTTTGTTTTAAACTGGGCATCATCTGACATATTAATGTCATGATCTATTTGCAACGACTCTTTTAATAAGGCATGAATAGCATCTTTCTGAATATGACAGGCACACATCACACTGACTTCGAAGTGTTTAATGCAGTTTGACAGAATGCTTGAGGTCATTCTCGTGATATTATGTTAAATCAGAGCAGAATGATGCATATTGTTTTCTCCTCTCCCCCCTCCAGTGTTTGTGTGATGCGTGTGTTAATGCAAGTTGTAAAGGTGAGGTTTATGTATGCGAATGACGGGCAAAGACAACAAAACGAACACCTGTTGAATTAAGCTCTTCTTACACTTCCCTGTTAATGGAAATGGGAAATGTGAGGCCATTAAAGAGCTTTTCACATTTCAATGTGTGCATGTGTTTTGGGGGGGCTTGTGACTGCTGGTGAGCTCTTTTTGCATGCTAATCTCTCCCAGTGGTTTGCCGCCTCTCTGCAGGCAGGGGGAAAGTTTCAGGGTAATGGGGAGGGCTCATCTCTTTCTTTTAGAAGGGTGGGGGAAGGTTTGCAGGGAGGGACTTGTGTTTTCGGGGGAATTCCAAGAAATATTCTGGGTTCCACGCAAGATAGAAATTAACCTTAATCCACAGAAGTAAGTGACGTTAAATACTACAGTAAAAAGATGAAGGCCTCCTTAAGGGCCTTTAAAAACAATAATCAATGTTGCAGTGAAACACTAGAAAGTACAATGGAAAAACGGCCAATGCATACATTTTAAAATGCATACTATTTCAAACGTATAGTCTCAGGTCTGGAATCTGGATGTATAATCTGATTTTATCTGTGAAAAGTTGCTCCTGATATTGCACTGTACTTGCCATGGTAAACTACTATTACTGTTTCTAAACAACATCAAACAGACCCACTTTCATTGTAAGAGATCTTGATTTTTAAATAAACAAGAATTCATTTGAATATGTTTGTAGTAATTAAAATTAGGACACAAAAACTTGTGGAAATATTTTTTTTAAGCAGAAATATGTTGGTAGATAAGACTTGGGGATGAATGAAAGAAAATGGACCAGAATGTGGTGCAGTGTGTTTAATTGGTCTCACCTGGGTCGCATGGTGTGGGTATATTAAGGCTCTTATTAGACCTGGGAAAACAGACATCACTGTGACTGCTGCTCCCAAAGCTGTTTGAAATTGATTATGTCCCAAGACACAAATACACACAGCACCTAAACATAAACACACACACACACAGACTGCAGTACATGTAGCACAAGGCATTAGGCAATGAAAATCTCTCTATTAAAGTCGCAATGAAATTGAAATGAAAAACTAATATATATATATATATATTTGTTTTTTAATATTGTGGTATTATTAACAAATGACTTATCTGTGAGCTTCATTATTTAAAATTTTTTTTGTGTGTGCTCATAATAAATGCAAATCTCCTTCCCTCCTCAAAACAATCTCTCTTCACGTCCGGTCAAAAGTATGGCAGGTGGGCGGGGTCCGGGAGAAGATCGCAGCGATTAGCAATTAGCAACACGACCCAACTTCAAACGATCCAATCAGATCTTGATGGACAAATTCAAATCCAGCCCTGCCTTATTTCATCTCAAAAGCAGTTTCATTCAGATATACGTCACCACGGGGAAAATAAGGCAATCGCTACTTCCGTTTCATGGCGACTTTAAAGTACTCCTTTAACTTTACTGTTACACATGGTTTGAATATTAAAGCTACATTAAACAGATAGTTACAAAAATGTTTTTTTTTCTGCTGTATACAAAGGAAGATACCGTGAAGAGTGTTTGCAAGCAAGCAGATCTGGGGCACCATTGAGTTGCATAGTAGGAAAAAATACTATGGAAGTGAATGGTGCTCCAGGAAAGAAATTTACAAAGAGTGTGAGTAAAGGATCACTTAATTTAAAATTTTCAGTGAAATACCCCTTTAAATGCAATGAGTTGATCTCTGCACTGAATAGCAGTGCCCTGGATGCATATAGCAGAATAAGGGGTGGTATTATCCCCTTCTGACATCACAAGGGGAGACGAATTTCAATCACCTATTTTTTCACTTGGTTGCAGATAATGGTTTGCCAAAACTAAGTTACTGTTGTTTTTACAAATTTTCCAAGTTGATACAAGCACTGGGGACCAAGTATAGTAATTATATACAGTTACTTGTTACTTCTTTCAAAAGTAATTGAATTACTCTACCAGTTACTGTATTTCAAAAGTAATTAGTTACTAAGGAAAGTAACTTTTAAGTTACTTTTGTCTGCTTCTTAAATGTAAATATGAACAGTACGGAACAGTCAAATGATAAAATGATAGGCTGTAGGGCAGAGTGGGTGTCACTCTTTTGTTAGTTTGGTTATGTATTGTATTATTCTAGTAAAGTTTCTTATATGGATGGGCTATTTTACACATAAGACTCTAATGTATCACATACTGTAGGAGCCTATTTTGCTTTAGATTCAACTTTGAATGTTTTGTAAGAAATGAGCTTACTTTATGTATGTATATCATTTAGACCATTTAGACAAATATTCTGTATGTTTACATTGAAAATACATATTAAATTAAAAATGTGTACTGTCTCTTTAAGAATTTGGGGACTGTGAAGCTTGCAGGAATAGTGCGCTCTGTGGAATACAGTACAGTTTGCACAGTTTTCTTTACCTTATCCGTGACATTTAAGATCATATATTGTTTGATTTAAATGATAAACAGGATTAAAGAAAGACATTTAATCAGAAAACGGAGTACGTGGATTGTTTTGTCAGACGGAAATAGAGCAAGTGGATTGTTTTGTTAGTGACTAATAATATTTTCATTGCCATTAAAGTGAAATTTCTTAACCTAAACAAGAAAACATGCCAGACACACCTGAAAGGTTTTGCATCTGAACTCTTCATATGTTGTGGTAAGTTTTTTTTAATATATTACACTTCTTGCAATATTTTCTTCACACTTCGTTTTAAAATGCGCAGATGCAAACCCATCTAGCTGCTATCAAATGAGAGCATTATCAGTTGCTTTTTGTCCATGGTTTTGTGGTGCTATTGTGTCACCTGCTTTATTATTTTGTGTATTATGCTGGCAAGTTTGTTGAATGTGTTTTTGGTAAAGACATTTGTTTACCATCCCGAAAAAAAGCAACAGGTCAGACCAGGCTGTTTTTCTAGTCTGTCTCAGTTTTATCACTGGCAAAACTGACTTAAAAGTCCAGTGCTACTTTAATCGATACATTTCATGTCTCTTATGTCAAGTGTGTGTGTGTGTATGGTAGCAGGTGCACTCTGTAACAAGCCAAATCACCTCATCCAAGGAAATGGCACATAAAATAAAGGTTGCCATGGCGACTGGATTGTGTTGATGATGAGGTCACACTGGAGCAGTTTTACCTGCAAATACAATTTGTCACACAGGTCGTTCATGTGCACAATATAAACACACTTATGAAAGCGAACGTACCCAAAAATGAAAATTGTTTCTTTTACTCACCTTCTTATTAAAACTGAATGACTTCTTGTTATAGTAAAAATCAAAAAGAAATCATTCAATTTTCAACAAACATGCAGAGACCAGGACAATCTTCTGTATTGATACAGTAACCTCATGTGAAAAAAGGAATACAATTATAATAAGATGTTAATCACAGACAACCTTGCCCCGCACTGCAGGCCTTCATTTTATTCACAAATTGTTGTGAATTAAAGGGATAGTTCACTCAAAAATAAAAATTCTGTAATATTTACTCACGATTATGTTGTGTTGTAAACCTGTATGGGTTTCTTTATTCTGTTGAACACAAACTGAGATATTTTGATAAATAATGGTAATGGAGGGCTTCATGGGTGCTTTTCCATTGTATAGTCCCCCACGGTTTGGTTTTTGTTAGGTCGGGTCAGCTCATCTCACTTTGGCTTGGTTAGCTTTTCCATCGAGTTTAGTAACACTTCAGAGTGGGAGGGATTTTAGGCATGTCGTTATATTTGTGACATCATACAAGTGAGAGCGTTGTTGTACATTCATATACATTCATTTGTTTCTCAGTCCACAACAAAATTAAAGGGGCCGTGAATTGGTCGATTTTATTGCTTTATGACGTTGATTGATGTCTACTTATGCATTTCGCGTTGTTTTTACATTCAAAAACATCAAAAGCAATAAGTAATACGCTATTTTGTAACATGGATTAGTGGCTGTCTTGAGAAATGGTTCGTTTGAAGGGGCGGGCCGCATTGAAGACCTGAACGTAAACACCCACTGCTATGATTGGACAGCTTCATTCCCCGTCATTACATGTAGGGAAATGTTTTAAAAACATTAATGTGATAAAAATAGCAGCCGAACACAAATATGTTTGAGCCACAAAAGATTCTGGGTGCTAAAGATGATACACATAAATGACAATACGTATATTAAAGTAGAAACAAAACTCGACGTGACTAAATTACCATATAAAACACAGTAAGCGTGCATCCGAATCTAAACTGCGTCTAATAAATCCTTATCAATAACTTTGTATATTTCTATTGTGCTTGTGAGGTTGCTTTTACATTCACGTAATGTTAAATACCATATGATAAAAAATAAGCTTTGTTGAGTGTTTGACCTTTCAAACGCCACTTGCCTAAATTACCGTATACAACACAGTAAACGGGCATCAGAATCTAAACTGCAGTTGATAAATCCTTCCTTATAACTAACTTTGTATATTTCTACCTTTAAATTACAGTCGTATTGTTAAGTGTTGTACCTTTATTAATCGTTTAATGTTTTTAGTAAATTAAAACAGTCAACAAACGTATTTAGACACGGATGTTACAACAGGACATATCAAGCAATCTCTTTTAACAAAGCAATAGTGAAATGCAGTAACTTAAATAAAGTAAAATGTCTTACTGTGAATTATACTGCTGTGTCATTGTTGTCAGATCCAATATAAGTGGTGCTTCTGAGTCTCTCTGCAAATCCAGCATCGACTTCTTTACAAATGAATCCATGTCCACAACGTTAACAAACGCTCCCCACACGAGCTGGAACTTCTTCAAAAGCAAACGTTATCCAAGCATATTGCTAATGTTAAGTTCCAAGCCTCCGAATTGAAGTATTTAGCTTCTGTGTTGTTCCCATGGTTGTTCCCACGCGGTTGTGAAAATGCGTTTCCATGGTATCATAACAGATCACTGCGTCAAAATAAAAGTCTCTCAGAAAAAAATGTATTTAAAAAGTCATTTTGGTTAAATTTGTCAATTTTTAAAGACATGTTTACTTACTGAGACACACGTGTCACGCGAAGCTGTGGGCGGGGCTACAAAAGTAGACTTGTCCTTTTGGTTATGGGGAGGTGTTTCAATTCTACTTTGACGTCATAGATTTCCGAATTTTTCACTGGAGTGTTTAGCTGGCTTGGTGCCAAAGACGGTTATATTTCAGTAGCACGGACGTTTTCAGTTCTGAAACTTGCAGGATGTTCATTTAAGTATGATGACCTCTTATATAACAAATTATCAAGTTAAAATTGAGTTTTTGATTCACCGCTCCTTTAAGATTGACACCCACAAATAGATGTTTACACATCACTTTATCACTACATCCGTCTCACATGACAGTTTTTGTACAAACACCCATGGCGTATGTCAACGCGCTCCGCTGAGCCTCATTTAAGTTGCATTTAAGCATATATGCGGACGTACGTGTCGCAAATGTGCCGCCACAATTTGCATGTCTGGAAAAAAACTGTTATGGTGTTCCTGATTCTCAACCTGTGGATGTTTTTCATCACTAAAAGGGAGTTTGGTATCAGCTCGGGTCGCTTGAACCCCGATGGAGGTGGTACCTTAAAAAGTATCAAGTACTATGTACTACATCCAGTGGAAAAGCTCACAAAATTAAGCTGACACAAACCGCGGGGTACTATGCAATGGAAAAGCGCCATTAGATCTGAAAACCTGAGGTCCGACCCGAGCGGGTTCAGGTCTAAAAGTTTCACGTGTGCCTTGGACACAGGTCAGGCATAATATTAGCAGCATCGGCCTTGTGCAATTATAAGTAAATGTGTTTTTGCTGAATGGACCCGAGAAGACCCAATTTTGCTTGTGTGTGTGCATCAATTCCTTTTACAACCCCCTCTCTGTTTGCTAAGAGCGTTTGCATTTGCCTGGCAGTAGGTTAATTTTTTTGTTGAGACACATGTCAATCAATTTTGAATGCACTTTTTAGCAGTTAGTGGTGTCGTCGTCAGATAACAAATGAAAATAAATGGAGCAGCAGGCCAAATTGGTTGCACTGGGCCAGATTGGATGCACTAAGGTTTCTTTCTGTCTGACTGGCTACAGACTACACACACGTCAATGCCGTTTACATTCGGGACCAGTCGGGTAAAAAATAAATTGCCACTGCTTGGGTCGGACTTGGGTCTTACTTAAAAAACAAAAAAACTATTTATGCTTGTTGGGTTTGGGTAAAAAGCGATTAGGGTCATTTCGGGTCGGGGGCATTTGTTTTGACCTGAGAAGACCTCTGGATGGTAACCACACAGCTGACGGTACCCATTGACTTCAGTGTATTTGTTATTCCTTTCCTATTCTGAGAGTAACTTAAACAAACATTAATTTCTTGTACTTAAGTTTTAATACATCATAGATGAGAAAAAACATTTCCAGACAAATCTCCAAACATACCTCTGGCATTAAGAGCAGGTTTGTCCCTGGCCAATAGACATGAATCTACTGTGAGAACAGAGAGAGTCCTTAAATGAATATCCATCTGTATAGCACAAATACCTGTTTTCCCATCAGTACTGCTCTTCTTTTCACATCAGTCTTCTCTCTCTTGCATATGTTTTTGTCAAATTAGATGCATTCTGACATCAAAAGATTTGTGTAATAACCTGGTGTCAACACATTTGAGGGAACAGAAAGCTTAAAGAGGAACCGTTTTTTCTTAATTTGGCCGCTTTTACATCATTTCCTGTTTATATCTGCCAGCTGTTTAAGCACCAGAAGAAAATAGACGAATAAACAATAGATAATGATCTGCTGTGTACTTTAAAACACACAGTTGACACAAAATTGGCTTTCCAGTATCTCATTTAAAAACTGAATCTCGCAGAAAGGAAATATCAACGATACTACGTACTTATAAAAGTGTTTTTATAAAGTAACATTAAACCCTCCACCTTTCTTCCTTCCTGCTTCATCTCTAATGATGTCGCACAGCAGGTAAAAACGTCTTTCTGCTCAGCAGGAAACTGATCTAAAAATAGCCGAATCCCACTTCCTGTCTTTAAAACACAAACACTACCTTTAATTGTGGCTACATACTACATTTATTGTTGCGAGTGTGTATTTGTATATTCTTTGTTGTTTACGTTTAAGTATTAAGTCTTTCACACAAAGTTAAAGCTACTAGTATAAAACAGCAGTCACAGATTACAGAGACACCACCACATAATTACAACATCCTGTTTGTAAGCACACGTCTCTTCTAAATATACAGAGTCAAAAATGGCGTAAAATATATTAAAGTCGCAATGAAATTGAAATGAAAAACTATATATATATATATATTTAATATTGTGGTATTATTAACAAATGGCTTATCTGAGAGCATCATTACTTTTTTTTAAATTTGTGTGTGCTCATAATCTTTAATCAAAAATGCAAATCTCCTTCCCTCCTCAAAACGATCTCTCTTCAATTCCGGTCAAAAGTATGGCAGGTGGGCGGGATCCGGGAGAAGATCCCAGCGATTAGCAATTAGCAACACGACCCAACTTCAAACGATCCAATCAGATCTCGATGGACAAATTCAAATCCAGCCCTGCCTTATTTCATCTCAAAAGCCGTTTCATTGGGATATACGTTACCACGGGGAAAATAAGGCAATCGCTACTTCAGTTTCATGGCGACATTAATTTAACTTATGACACAGTTTAAAGTATAACAAGTGTATACATTTCTGTTGTTGAATTGAAAACGTGTTTCTTTCTCCTGTACCTGCAGTGAGGAGTTTCAGAAGCGTGCCGGAGGCGACCTCAGATTCAGATGATGAAGACAAACTGCACATTGTAGAGGAGGACAGTATTCATGACGATGCCGGCCGAAAGCCTTCAGTGTTTCAGCTCAAAGCTTCACGACACCCTGATACTGTCAGCCAAGATGGTGAGTAAAGAACCTAATAAAATTAAATACAAATCAATTTTAAAAAGTACTGCTGAAGTTCATACATTCGTATTTTGTATACATATATCTTTTACTTTCAACAGATGGCAGCCTGGGGCCAGATGCTTTGATACAAGAAATAAGGATCAAAGGTCAGTCTGGAACAAACCATGCACACTTACTCACAGAGCTTTTAGCTTTTGGCCATATGGGACAGCAGTAAACGTTAGGCTGAAGAAGGAAAATAGGATCAGGGTGTAACATGCATGAGGCCTACTGAAGGCTTTAACCTTTCAGGGCACATGTGCTTCCCTCCAGGCCACACCTCTGAACTGATAAAATGGAGTGTTGGGGCTTTGAAAAGTTAGCTGTGCTTGAATTGACTGTGAGGGGCTGTTTATATCTGGTATTAAGATGAGTCTTGGTTGATCAGATGACAAGTGGACGAGAGAGACACATTCACGTTTACGCGTCATATTTTAATCTCTCTCTTCTGTCCGCTTTCAACCGCTTCTGTTCTGATTAAGGAGGGGGTGGTCACAATCGACGAAAACACATCTTAATACCAGGTGTAAACAGCCTCTAGTTAGTGACATTTCTTGTCGTGAAAGTTGATCATGTTGATCACTGCATGTAAATCTCTCGTTTTAAAGAGCTGAACCATAATTTTATTGTTGTGATGACACACGTCCTCACTAGGACACGGCCATTACGGGATTGTTCTTGTTCACACAGAGGGTTTTCTGGGTATCTTACTAGGTCCTTTTCCAGGAGCGATCCCAGAAAATTTACGGGACGTGTTTGCGTTCACACAGAGGCTTGTCTGGCAATTTTACGGGTATTTTCTGGGACCAAAGTGCTGTGTGAATGAGGTTTATTAGACTTCTAGCGCGAAAACACAGTGTTCAGCGCAATCTTTAGTCTTTCATTGATAAAGAGGCTGTTTACACTTGCCATTAACATGTGTTTTCGTCAATTGGATCACAAGTTAACGATGTTAATGCCAGGTGTAAAACAGTGTTCAAAACGTTTTGAGCTCGTCCACTTTCGACCACATTCAGAGGTAGTCGATAAACACTTTCGATCGGTTTGCTTTTGTAGTGTAAACGCACATGTGGTTGAATGTGTTCGAACAGCCACAGAAGACCGCCTTCTCTCCGCCCATTTATCTAATTTGAGGTACTGAACACAATGTTTTATGTCTTTTCTGACTTCTGGCACGAACACATGCTGTACAGCGTTATTTTTAACCTTTCATTGATAAAACTAAAGCGGCTTATCTCCGCAGTTTTGTTTTGCAAGCGTGTGAAAGTCATCTTTCATCTTATTTCATCAAATGCGCTGAAATTTCAGAGAAAGCTCTAACATATACATGTACAAAACACAGCAGCATGTTTACTTACTACACAAGCAGCGGACTCCGACATAATATTAGTTTGCATCCATATAAACTCCTCATTACTCCCGCCTGCGTTTGAATGACAGCAGAGAGACTCGCCCACCGTCTCGACAGACCACCACTCAAAGTAATCAGGACAGAAGCGGCCGAAAGTGGACAAAAAACACAGATTTAAATACCAGGTGTAAACGTGATGCGTCTCTCTCGTCCACTTGTGATCTGATCGATGAAAACACATTTTAATACCAAGTGTAAAAAGCCCCTGAAAGTTTTTGAAAGTGGTCGAAAGTGGGTGAGCTCAAAACATTTTGAACACCGTTTATATCTGGCATTAACGTTGTCCACATGCGATTCGATCGACGAAAACGCATGTTAATGCCAAGTGTAAACAGCCTCACACATTCAGGTTTACACCTGATATTTTAATCTGTCTCTTTTGTCCGCTTTCAACCACTTCTGTCCTGATTACTGAGGGGGTGGTCACGATCGACGAAAACACATCTTAATACCAGGTGTAAACAGCCTCTAAATGTGGTCGTAAGCACAAAACTTTTCACACCCTGTTTCACACCTGTATTTAGCATCATCCACTTGTGATCCAGCCACAAAAGACCACCTACTCTCCGCCTGTTGATCTAATGTAATGTACTGAGCTCAATGTTTTTCTATTAGACATGACTTCTAGCGTGAAAACAGTGTTCAGCGCAATCTTTAGTCTTTCATTGATAAAATTGAAGTGGGTGCTTTCCGCCCCTTCATTTTGCGAGCGTTTAAAAGTTGCGCAAGCTTATTTCATCAATTGCACTGAATATATCAGAGAAAGCTCTTACATATACATGTACAAAACTCTGCAGCATGTTTACTAACAACACAAGCAGCGGACTCTGACATAATATTAGTTTGCGTCAATTTAATCCCATCATTACTCCCGCTCGCGTTTAAATGACAGCAAATGGACTCGCCCACAGACCACTCCCTTTAAAAATTCAGGACAGAAACGGTCGAAAGTGGGCAAAAGAAGAGGCTGTTTACACTTGGCATTAACATGCATTTTCGTCAATCGGATCACAAGTGAATTGTTGAGACTGTAGGCGAGTCTCTCTGCTGTCATTTAAACGCGAGCGGGAGTAATGACGAGTTTATATGGATGCAAACTACTATTATGTCGGGGTCCGCTGCTTGTGTAGTAAGTAAACATGCTGCAAAGTGTTTTGTACATGTGTATGTAAGAGCTTTCTCTGAATTTTCAGCGCAATCGATGAAGTAGGATCGCGCATCTTTCACATGCTTGCAAAATGAAACTGCGGAGATCAGCCGCTTTAGTTTTATCAATGAAAGGCTAAAATAGCGCTGTACACCGTGTGTTCGCGCCAGAAGTCAGAAAAGACGTAAAACATTGTGTTCAGTATTAGATAAATGGGCGGAGAGAAGGCGGTCTCCTGTGGCTGTTCGAACACATTCAACCACATGTGCACTACAAAAGCAATCCGATCAAAAGGGTTTTCGACTACCTCTGAATGTGGTTGACGGTGGACGAGCTCAAAACGTTTTGAACACCGTTTACACCTTGCATTAACGTCATCCACTTGTGATCCGATCGATGAAAACGCATGTTAATGCCAAGTGTAAACAGCCTCTTTTGTCCACTTTCGGCCGCTTCTGTCCTGATTACTTTGAGGTGGTGGTCTGTGAAAACTGTGGGCGAGTCTTTATGCTGTCATTAAAACGCAGGCGGGAGTAATGACGAGTTTATATGGACGCGAACTAATATGTCAGAGTCCGCTGCTTGTGTTGTAAGTAAACATACTGCACAGTGTTTTGTACATGCATATGTTAGAGCTTTCTCTGATATTTCTGCGCAACTGATGAAATATGATCATGCAACTTTAACACGCTCGCAAAATGAAACTAATGAAAGACACGGAGATCAGCCTCTTTAGTTTTATCAATAAAAGCCTAAAGATAGCGCTAAACACTTTGGGTTTGCGTTAGAAGTCATGTCCAATGAAAAAAACATTGAACTCAGTACATTTCATTAGATGAATTGGTCGAGAGTAGACAGTCTTTTGTGGCCGCTCAACCCATGCGCGTCTACACCAAAAAAGCAATCCGGGCGAATGCGTTTTTGACTACCTCTGAATGTGGTTGAAAAAGGGGCGAGCTCAAAACATTTTACACCCCGTTTACACCTGTCTTTAGCATCGTCCACTTGTGATCCAATCGACCAAAATGCATCTAAATACCAGGTGTAAGCAGCCGTGTCTCTCTCGTCCACTTGTGATCTGATCTACGAAAACACATCTTAATACCAAGTGTAAACAGCCTCTAAATGTGGTTGTAAGTGGACGAGCTCAAAACATTTCACACCCTGTTTCACACCTGTATAAAGCGTCGTCCACTTGTGATCCGATCTACCAAAACATGTTCGAGCAGCCACAAAAGACCGCCTACTTTCTGCCAATTCATCTAATGAAATGTACTGAGCTCAAGGTTTTTCTATTAGACATTACTTCTAGCACAAATACACAGTGTTCAGCACAATCTTTAGGCTTTCATATATGCTAATTTTTCCAGCTCCCCTTGGGTTAAACATTGGATTTTTAGCGTTTTGGAATCCATTCAGCTGATCTCTGGGTCTGGGGTACAGCTTTTAGCATAATCAATTGTATCTGATTAGACCATTAGCATCATGCTAAAAAATAACCAAAGAGTTTCTATATTTTTCCTATTTAAAACTTGACTCTTCTGTAGTTACATCGTGTACTAAGACTGACGAAAAATTAAAAGAAATCGCCTAGAAAAATCACAACTTTTAATATTTCGTCGGTCTTAGTACACGATCTAACTACAGAAGAGTCAAGTTTTAAATAGGAAAAATATTGAAACTCTTTTGTTATTTTTTAGTGCGAAGCTAATGGTCTAATAAGATTCAATTGATTATGCTAAGCTATGCTAAAAGTGGTACTGTCAGACCCGGAGATCAGCTGAATAGATTCCGAAACGGTAAAAATCAAATGTTTAACTTTATGGGAGCTGGAAAATGAGCATATTTTCAAAAAGAGTAAAGTGTCCCTTTAATAAAACTGAAGTGGCTGATCTCGGCATCTTTCATTTGTTTCATTTTGCGAGCGTTTAAAAGTTGCGCAAGCTTATTTCATCAATTGCGCTGAAATATCAGAGAAAGCTTTTACATATACATGTACAAAACTCTGTGCAGCATGTTGACTAACAACACAAGGAGCAAGCTCTGACATAATATTAGTTTGCGTCAATTTAATCCCATCATTTCTCCTGCTCGTGATTAAACGACAGCAGAGGGACTCGCCCACAGACCACCCCCTCAAAGTCATCAGGACAGAAACGGTCAGAAGTGGACAAAAGAGTATCAGGTGTAAACATGAATGTGTCTCTCTTGTCCACTTTTGATCTGATTGACCAAAACATCATAATACAAGGTTTAAACAGCCCCAAATGTACATCCTCAGTGCATCCCTAGAGATGCAACCTTCTGTAACAGAAGGTCATTTGTGTTTCCAGTTGATCTAATCTGCCTGTGTGTTTTTGAAAGAGGAGTGTGTGACTGACGAAGAAGATGCTGATATTGTCGTGGGCGGTGCAGATTCGCAGCAAGAAACGACGAGTATTTACCCAGATACCCCAGAAGAGAATCAGGACACTCCAGAAAGGGGAGTCCACGATGAGAATGGTACCCAACAGTGTTTCTATCCTGGCCTTTTGTTTATCTCTGTTTCTTTTATAGTTTATTTTATTTTATTTTGTAAACATCAGTTTCTGGTTCTTGACTACAATGTACGATAAATTTGCTAAACTGTGCAAATCCTCTCGCTCACCCCCTCTCTCTTTCTCCCTCAGGTACTCCTGACGCATTTTCCCACCTGCACACCTGTCCGCACTGTTCCCGTGGTTACAAGCGTCAGACCTCTCTGAAAGAACACATTAGACTCCGACATGAGAAGAACGAGGACAACTACTGCTGTTCCCTTTGCAGCTACACCTTTACCTACCGCACGCAGCTGGTCCGTCACATGACCGCCCACGGACACATCCGGGAGCAGGTACGACACCCCCACTCACACCTTTGAGAAGTTCACACCTTTGCCCAGAGAAGCCTTTGTTCTCAGTCAAACGTCGTCTGTAACACTTAGGCGACAGCTTTTTCCTTCATTTGACCGTGCTTCTTTCTCTCTTTTCAGAGGAAAATTTCTCAATCGGGTGGAAACAGAAAGTTCAAATGTACTGAATGCACCAAGGCCTTCAAATACAAACATCATCTGAAAGAGCATCTTCGTATCCACAGTGGTAAGTTGCATGCAGATATTATTTTTAATTTGCTTTATATTGTAGGTTTTATTAGCAAAATATGTAGTTAAATGCTGCCGTTTATCACCATGCTTTGTCTCGGTTATATACATTTATATATAGTTATATATAGTTTAATTAGTATTTTAAGTGAGAAATCAAGTTATATATTCTACAGTTGGGGTATATATTTAAAAGTGCAGTTCATAATTTTTTAGTTACATCAAAATGAACTTGTAACAATGCTAAGTTTTATGGTAACCTCTCTATCACTGCTAAACTGTTATGGCAAAAGGCAACCAATCAGAAATAAAACAATACCTCATTAAATATTCAAATGCTTTGTCTCAGTAACTTTGACACACTGTTAGTTTTGTCAGTGTGTGAAAGTTTAGGCATTTGTTCGAAACAGAAAGCAAATATGACACTACACTATACAAATAAAATGCAGCCTGAAGCAAGGCAATTCAACCTAAATTTTAAGTTTTGACTTGTTATTAGTTGACAACTTATAAAATTTTTACAAATATAAATATTTGTTTATAGTGTAGAGTGGCTGTCTGTCCCCTTTATTGTCTAGTATTTTTATTCAGTCTTTTGACTGTGTCATTTCTTCTATTATGGATAGCTTTTATTTTATCTCAACTTTGTATCTATCTATTGTAAGGCCCTTTGGCCACAACAGCTGTTGTTTTAAATGTGCTATGTAAAAAAATAAACTAAACTAAAATGTGAATTTACATGGTTGAAATAAAAATAATGCAAATGTGACCTTCGAACACAAAACCAGTCGTAAGTAGCACAGGTATATTTGTAGCAATAGCCAAAAATACATTGTATGTGTCAAAATTATTGATTTTCTTTTATCATTAGTTATATTTATTGCTAAGGACTTAATTTGGACAACTTTAAAGGTTTTTATTAAAAAGGTTTTGTGGTCCAGGGTCAGATATAAGAACACAATAACTATATTAGCATCCGCACCACTGAACGAAATAGCTAACTTTATGCTAATTCACTCGCGAGGCGCAGTACTCGCGCAAATCATTTATCTTCAATGGCATTAACTAGTATTGCATGTTTTCTATAATAAAAATGCCTGTAATTGTCTACAGGTAACCAGAAGATTAACACGCCGAGTTTGCATAACTCTAAACTAGTGTTGGGCGATATGCCCCATTTTGAGATCGTCCTATCTTTAGCCTGTGAGATCGCCGATACACGATAGTATCGGGGGTGGGGAAGTAGTTAACTCATTTACTTATTCATTTTTTACTAATTTATGACAAGTCACTTGATTGGTGGACAAAAAGAATCAAGGGCAACACTGTCATGACCGCAACCTTCTTAAAACTGATGTACATAATCCGAGCACGTCATTGCGCTCTAAAATTTCCTGTGTGCCAGGGAGCGGGAACAACACACTCGCTGGTTTTAAACCAAATAAACGGCTTGGGTCGATAAATGTCACGTGACTCAAAAGTGAAGTGTGTATTACAACTTACCAGGTTGCCCAAAGTCCTTAATGACACTCTTCCAAGCGAGGTCCTTTTTATTCCTGTCTCCTCTATAGAAATAACAACTTGTGTCATTTAGCTCCGAGTGACTGCTTGAGTGAGTGACTCCGGGCGGGGCTGCCACCACAGCAGCAGGCAGGCTCCTGATTGGTTAACGCGGCGCGAAATTCCGCCAAAGTTCAAATTTTTCAACTCGGGCGTCAGCCGCAAATTCGCGTGAACCGCAAAATGCACAATAGCACCATTCGCGCGTACCGCGCACAACGCTCAATTCGCGCGAATGAGGCGGAAACGCGTCTTCCGCGCCGCGGGACCTCCTGACGCACGTCAACGCGTCTGCACATTGACTTAACATTGAAATCACTCGCACTTCACGCCTCTAACGCGGTTGGTGTAAACGCACCATACTATCTTACAGAAAGTGGTTCCAACGATATCATTAATTGTATCTGTATCGTTATAGTTGGGGTGTGAACTCCACTATTCTCTTCAATATAAAATGATTTTTAAAACTATATTTTTATAGTCGTCGTTATAATGTGAACGGCCCTTAACTTTGGGTTTACAAGTAAGTGTTGAATCTCAAAACTAGGAAACAAATTACTAATGTGGGTAAAGTATGAACATTGTACATGAAAAGCCAACACCATCAAACACCACCTCCTTTTGTGCTTTTTGCCAAAACAACTTGCATGCACTTAAGAGGGTTTTGCAGCTAAATACAGTCAAATTTGTTAAATACCAATGAAATGAATAAAGTGATATTTAGCTAATATTCTTGCTGTGACAATTCATGTATTCTAATGAAAACTAATAATATCAAGATCTTTCCTGTTTCTCACAATATCTCTCTACGCATCTCTCTTTCTATTTTAATCCAGGTGAGAAGCCGTATGAGTGCTCAAATTGTCTAAAACGCTTCTCCCACTCGGGCTCCTACAGTTCTCACATTAGCAGTAAGAAGTGTGCAACCATGAGCCCGGCGGTCAACGGCTTACCCCAAACACCTGCGGTGAAAACAGCTCTCACCATTTCTGGACCCACACACATCCTTTTGAGAGAAAAGATGGACGGTACCAACAAGCAAGCTCTCACCATTACTCGGCCCACACACATCCTTCTGAGAGAAAAGGTGGACGGTACCAACAAGCCTCTACAGGAGCAACTCCCCCTGAAGCAGATCAAACAGGAGCCTGATCATCAAACTAAACCTGCATCAGCAACGCCAACTGTGGCCAATGGAGTTGCGGGCCCGGTTCAGGCCACAACACCTCAAGGCGTCGTCCAGACCTTGGTGCTGCCCACTGTCGGGCTGGTCCAGCCAATCAGCATCAACCTTAGTGACCTGCAAAATGCGCTAAATGCGGCGATGGACGGTAACGTTACTAGGCCAGTGTTAGTTAGTGCCAACGTGAATGGAACAGGCACCAAAATTGTAGGGGCAACGCAGGCACAAACGCCAACTGTTGTGTTGCAGCCACAGCAGTCGCAGTCCCAAATGCTCTCTGCCTTCTCCGTGCCAGTTGTGGGCCAGGATGGGAAAGCCAAAATTATCATCAACTACAATCCCCAAATAAACCCACAACTCGGTGCACCAAAACCGAACACAACACAGCCTATTGTAACCCTGTCAAATGTGACAAAGCCTGCTGTGGAACAAACCGATACAGCACAGGCTACATCTACTGTGTCTAATGTCACACAGCCAATCGTGGTGCAAGGTCAAGCAACCCAGTCCAGCTTAACTGAAACCCAAACATCATCCACACTCAATGCAAAACCAACACAGATAAATATCGTCAGGCCAGTCCAAGCCGGAAACCCCAGCAAACCTGCGTCCATCATCAAGATAACACCGGAACAGGCTGCCAGGTTGGTCCAGGCCCGTGCGGCACAACCAAAGTTCACCCAGCAAACTCTTTTGTTGGTGAGGAGAGCAGATGGGACCCAAAGCCTTGTTGTTCGACAGGTCGCTGTTGCCAATCCCAATACGCAAGGCACGCCAACTGTGGAGACCAAGGCAGCGGAGATAAACTCATCCCCAGAAAAGCCTACGAACACACTTACATCACCAGAAAAAAAGGAAGGGACAACAGAAAACACCAGTTCATTAGAGGAAATTTGTAAGCTACAAAATGTGTCCGAAAACATCAAAACAGAACCCGCCTCTCCATCCAAAACCCCGACTGAGATGGAGACAGAAGGAGAGGAGGATACAGACACAGACAGAAATAAAGAGGAAGGGAAACAAACAACAGTGGATAATGCGGTCTCACATTCTGGAACGGTTCACAGCGGTGTTGCCTGCGGTGATAACTTCCATAACTATGCCACTTGTCTGGTTTGCGATAACAGCCCAGGCAAACGTAACGGCATCGACGGCCTAAAAACTGACGCCAATGGGTCGCCTACAACTATCTCCCTCACCTCTCTACTTGATAAGGATAAAAGTGGAGCAGCAGAGCGCCTCCTTCCTCTCCTGAAGGCCTACAGTCAGAATCCCGAGCCTACAGAAGAACAGTTGTCTCAGGTTGCAAAGTCGGTTAAACTGCCTCTAGAGTCGGTCAGCAAGTGGTACCAGAAGATGCGATCCAAGAAGATTTTGCTCCAGGGTGCAAACAACCTAAAAAACAACCAGCAGGTAAAACAAGTTTTATTTATTGTAAAGACAAGAATAAAGCCCAGAGTATAGGCTTGAGGAAAAATAAAGCAGGAAAAAGAATACTATGGAAGTGAATAGAGTTCATGAATGATTTGGTTACAAACATTCCTCAAAATATCTTCCTTCTTGTTCGTCAAAACAAAGAATGATGACAGAATTTTCATTTTTGGGTGAACTATCCCTTTAAAACATATCAGAACAATTTTGTTCTCAAGATGCACACCAGTATTGTTTTTTGTAAGGTATGTTTGTTAAAACTACTTAAATGTCCTAACATAACTTATGCCTAGTCCAGGATTAATCTAAACCCAGTCCAGGAAACTGCCCATAAATGTGCTTGATTGATAAAGTTTGACTTAACCTTCTTATCTGTAGGAAAACACACCGTGTGATTCCACTGGGGTCAACCCAAGTCAAGACACTTGCACTCCACCCGAACCTCTTGATGACACTGTAACAGATGTCCAGAATAGACCCTACAGCACTGATTCTTCACCCGCCCCCTCTCCAGCCAGCCTGTCCACCGACGATCTTGTCATTGTAAAGACAGAAGACGTGGAGGAGGAGTTGCAGTCTGAGCCTCTGGACCTCTCGCTCCCCAAGTCCAGCCCCGCTCAAGCCAGCGTCGCCGCCAAGCTGCCAATCTCCACCCAGAAGGAGCCACTCAACCTTACCTGCCTCAAGAAGCAGTCGTTGCCAGGCAACACCATCTATGTGACGCAGGGCAGCACAGGCTCTTTGAACATCATGGCGGCGTCATTGCCGACACTCGTTGCCATTGCAGAGCAGGGAGGAGTTCCGTGCATAGGCGCTAACAAACGAACTATCCTCATACCGCAGCTCACCTACACGTACAACAACAACTCCAGCGTCCAGACAGCCGACAGCACCTCTGCAAATACGAAAGGGATGGTGATACTCAACAATTCCCTGGTAAGGACAGTAAATCACATTGAACTAATTTTTAATTTCTGTTTGCACTCTTCCTCATTTTCTATTTCATTTGTGTCCATCAGAAAGCGACGGATGCTGCGACTGACTCCGTGTCAGGAGTAGAGGACCAGAACGATGAAGATTCGCCTGTCCAGAAGAAGAGGAAGAAGATTTCTGCCGGCATGTACGCCTGCAATCTGTGTGATAAGATCTTTCAAAAAAGCAGCTCATTGCTGCGACACAAGTACGAACACACAGGTACGTAACACACCTGCATAACTCATCACATCAGTTGGCCCCAAATCTATTTAGATCTGTAAAAAATGGCACAAGTACACTTTCTGCACGTAATTAGTTTGGTTCTGAGGTAAAACATGTGATACGCTAATGAAAAATTAAAACTATTAATTGTTAACTAACTATTATTTTAAATACCAGATAGGTTATTTGCAGATGTTGCTAGATTTGATACTTGGTCATCAACCGAGTGCCACAGGGATGACGTATTTTTGTAGGCAAAACCCGGAAGCGAGTCAGCATTTTAGCACTTACGATTCCATCATCCCGAAGTAAATTTTTTTTAAATTTGGTTTTGATTAAACTCCTTTAATAATAACTTAAAACTTAAGTGTCTTAAAAAGGATGGCTGCTAACAAGTTGCTACATGATACTACAGACATTGTTGGAGACTTTAAAGGGACACGGCACTTAAAAAAAAAATAAAAAAATTTACCGTTTTGGAATCCATTCTGCCAATCTCCGGGTCTGGCGGTAGCACTTTTAGCATAGCTTAGCATAATCCATTGAATCTGATTAAAACATTGGATGATAATAATCAATGAATTATGCTAAGCTATGCTAAAAGTGGTACCGCCAGACGCAGAGATCGACTGAATGGCTTTCAAAACGGTAAAAATCAATTGTTTAACTCTAGGGGAGCTGGAAAATTAGCATATTTTCAAAATCAAAAAAGTGTCCCTTTAAAAGTCATCATGCATGACGATCTCAAAAACAACGTAACATGGGCAATTCAACAACGGAGTATTTCCTTATCAAGAAATGTTTTTAAATGTGTTTAATAAAATTTGGAAGCTGTCAGAAGCTTAGTGGTGATGACATTTATATCATGATTGTGTAGCTTGTAGCCTAACTGTGGGTTCACACCAGACACGTTTAAGGCGGTGAAATTTGCGTCTACAGCTTGTAGTTGGACGCTTGAACATCTTGAGTGTACTCACTTCATTCGTGTGTGAAATTCTAGTCATCGAGACATTTACACGTACATTTGTGTCATGGGAGGGGCTTCTGCGACTCTGCTCGCTTCCTGTAATCACGTCACTACTAGAGCAAGCTCCTGATTGGTTAACGCGGCGCGTTTTTTGCCAAAGTTCAGATTTTTCAACTTGCTCGTTTCCTGCGGCAACGCTAAATTCACGTCATTGAATCTACAAACTAATTGCTTCATTTCCACAGCGAGACCTCCAGACGCGTGTGAATGTGTCTTTACATTGACTTAACATTGAAATCACTCGCGCTTGACACCTCTACCGTGGCTGGTGTGAACGCAGCATAATGTTCGCTTTTCATTTCTAGTAAACGCATTTAGACTTTAAAATTAATAACTTGTGTTCATTTCTTAAGATCATCTTGTTAGACAAAACGTGCAAGTGTTAAAACTGAGCTTATTATTTATGATAACCAAAAGTCTATGGGAAAAATAAAAGAGCTTTTTGGCAAGGAAACCAGTGTCACACCAACTTCAAAGTTACATCATTCCTACAGCACTCTATGCATAACATTTATACATCTTCAAAGTGTACAATTTCTTTTTGGGGATACTGTACTTTTTAATTCATATCTCAGTCATTACTTACAAACATCACCATCATTACCGTTCCCAGGTAAGCGACCTTACGAGTGTGGCATCTGTCAAAAGGCTTTTAAACACAAGCACCACCTGATTGAGCATACGCGACTACACTCCGGAGAGAAGCCCTACCAGTGCGACAAATGCGGGAAACGTTTCTCTCACTCCGGCTCTTACTCTCAGCACATGAACCATCGATACTCCTACTGCAAGAGAGAGACCAATGAGCATCCAGGACCAAACATCACCTCCACACCTCCCTCTCATCTCGACTCTGATGACAGAGAGAGCGATGGAGAGGAGGAAGAGGATTTATCCGGTCTGGACATGAGCGAAATAAGAGTGATTCGAATAGGAGAGGATTATGACGATGACGAGGAGGAAGAGGAAAGTGGGGCAGAAGAAAAACAAGGGAATATACACGAGGAAGGAGATTCAGTGATGGAGGTGGAGTTTCGAGATACTGACACTCTTGAGGATGAAGTGGGGGACATCATTGAAATGGAGAGTGGCATTGAAACGATGGAGGAGTCGGGCAATGGAGAGGAAGACCTAAATCTCAAAATTATTGATGAAGAACATGCAGAGATGGCAACAGAGGTGCAAGAAAATGACTGAAAGAGCGCGACCACTTCTGCATCCGGTTGCTATGGAAACTGTCTCAGCTCTTTACTGTGTATAAAACCCAGGTGTGCCTGATTTACAAACCGTATTTTCCTTGTTTCAAAGAAACATTCAACTTTAACAAGGAGAAAGAAACGAGTCTAGACTTCTTGGGACTCGTTTTGCTTAGTTCTGTTACCGAATCGCCCCGGTATGTGGATTTATCAGTGTTCATGTTTTCTTTTTCCTCAATTTTATTGTCTGTACAGTCAGATTTCTATACCTTTTATATTTGCCAATGAAGTTTACGAAATCAGTATTTTGAGAAGAAAAACGAAATTCTGCACTGCAGGTATAACCGGTTTACTTACAGGCGTGAATCTCACAATAACCGTCAAAAACCATATTTCACCCCAAGATGAAAATAAAACGTATTGTGGGCATTGAGAAAATTCATCCTGAGGACTGTTATATTTTTATTTTTGCAATGTGACATTTTCATGAAATATCGAATTGTTAAGTACACCGGTAAGTGTACATCAAGGTAATGAACATTGTCACAATTCAAACATCTTAATTGTCCTAAAAAGAAGAATTTTTCTCCTTTTTATCTTGGGGTAAAATGTGATCCAGGCATTTCTGTGTGAGATTCACCCATAGATAATGCCTCAACCATTCAGTATTTTTTACCTTGTTGAACAGGTGAGCTGTTGTTTTCCCATGTTATCGTTTGTCTGCCTTATGAAGGAAATTAGCTTGCACTTCACCGTCGAGAGCTCATCTGTAAAGATCGAGAAGGTCAAATCAAATGAATCATTAGTTGAAGAAATATAGGAATGCTTTTACTGATAGCATATACATTGTAATGTGCTATTCGAACGAATTATAATTCATTTTAGAAAATGTGTTTTGTAACAAGCACTCCAAAGCAGTTCTCAGTTTTGTTTGTTTTACATAAATGTGTGTTTAATAATCATGACATAATCATAAGGAAAAACAAAAACTTCAGTCAGGGAAAGTGTTTGTCGTTTGTGCCAGTGCGTTATTTCATTTACCTTTGTGTAGGCTTTACGTTGTAACGTGTCAGTCTGTCTTTCGCCGTTCATAGTAGATAATCTAAGGAACTGCGCACCCACAGCCTTATGCAAGACCGCCAAGCTGTAAATGTCATTTACGATATTAACATAGTGCTCCACAGTCAGATGGACAATCTAGACGTTTAGTCACCTGGCCAAGAAATTAAGTGAATTAGAAAAGATCAATAAATTGTCAACTTTGGCCAGGAACCCAACAAGCTAGTGTTAGATGTACAGATGTGCCAGAAATTGTACAAAATAAGTTTGTAACACTGCCCTCTACCTGTGATAATCAAAATGGCACGTTGTCTAGCTGTTAGTGACGTTCACCCCACGCTCGTACAGGTTTTTAGTGTGTAGAAATGATTTTAAAGCAAATAGTCCTTGTTGTTTTCCCCTTTAAGTTCAAATATTGTTAACTAAATGAACAACACTTTTAAAATAAGAAAAAGATCCAGTATTTCTAGCCCTATACAACCAAACATCGATTTTCAACAAAAATCTAGTAAATTGTATAACTGCATGTTATTGACAAAACCATGCCTTCATGTAAACTGTAAAAAAACCTCCTTGTTGCACTTAAACTTAAGTTTAATCAACTTGAATTTACAATTCATTTCAACTTTCTTGATAAGTGGGGAGTTGCTATAAATTATAAAAATAAAGTTGAATTAACTTGAGTTATTTTAACTTTATTTTTATAATTTGTAGCAATTCCTCACGAGTCAAAAAAGCTGAAAAATTAAGTTGAATTTAAAGTTAAAGTTTTTTTTTCAACGTTTGTCATTTGTAGCAGTTCCTCACTAGTCAAGAAAATTTAAATTAAGTTAGTTTCAACTTTCTTGACTAGTGAGGAATTTCTACAAATTATAAAAGTTGAAAAAAATTCATCTTTTAAAATTTCAACTTAATTTGAGCTTTCATGACTAGTGTGGAATTGCTACAAATGATAGAAGTTGAAAAAAATTAAGTTGAAATTTTTAAAGTTAATTTTTTTCAACTTTTATCATTTATTGCAATTTCTCACTAGTCAAGAAAGTTGAAATTAAGTTGAATGTTTTTTTCAACTTTTATTATTTGTGGCAACTCCTCACTGGTCAGGAAAGTTGAAATTAAGTTGACATTTTTAAAGTTGAATTTTTTTCAACTTTTAGAATTTATAGCAATTCCTCACTAGTAAAGAAAATTTAAATTAAGTTATTTTCAACTTTCTTTACTAGTGAGGAATTGCTACGGATTATAAAAGTTGGAAAAAAATTAACTTAATTTTAACTTTCTTGACTAGTGAGGAATTGCTACAAATGATAGAAGTTGAAAAAAAAATCAACTTTAAAAATTTTAACTCAATTTAAACTTTCTTGACTGGTGAGGAGTTGCTACGAATGATAAAAGTTGAAAAAAATTAAGTTGAAATTTTTAAAGTTAATTTTTTTGTCAACTTTTATCATTTGTAGCAGTTCCTCGCTGGTCAGGAAGGTTAAAATTAAGCTGAATTTGTTTTTTCAACTTTTATAATTTGTAGCAGTTCCTCACTGGTCAAGAAAGTTACAGTTGAGTAGACACTTTTAAAGTTGAATTTGTTTTTTTTACTATTATCATTTATAGCAATTCCTCACTAGTCAAGAAAGCTGAAATTAAGTTGGCATTTTTAAAGTTGAATTTTTTAAACATTTAAGTGCAACAAGGAATTTTTACAGGTGTTATGCTTTGCACAACTTTTTTGTTATGTTTGAAACCATATGAAAAATTAAGATAACCAAGTAGTTATTACAAGCCAACTACTAGTATGGTGAAGAATAATTTCACACAATTTTTACATTTGAAGGATATGAACCATAGGATTGTAAAGAAAAGGGTGGAGCTGAAGATAACCCATGCTTGCCAAATCGAGCTAAAAACTACACAAGTTAAGATTCATAAAGCTCATGGCTCAACAGCTGAGATTAAATATTACTTAAAGTCAGTATGTAATATGATACAGGAATTATACACACAAGTATAGGAAAACAAAATGTCTTTCATTTGCTAGAGGAGTGCAGGATGAAAGCAGCACTTGGTATAGATGTATAGGATATTGAAATGTTTTTAGTTGATTGTGTTTAAGCAAACATTACAGTATTATTAATTTCAAATGTATTGCTAAATGTTTATTCTTTTATGTTTATGCATGTGTATATTGTGTTTACCATCAGTATTATTGTCATTGACAAATGTTTCGTTTTTAGAACCTTGTTATATATGTATTATTTTTGTATTGCTTTATTTATTACACGTGTAATACACAATACTGCAAGTTTAACACAGTAATATGTTTTAGAGTTTATCTCAGTGCCACGATATACAGTATACAAAAGCTGAACTTGACAGTGTTAAGTAATTTTATACTGCTACAGAAAGCCTAAAAGTAAGACCGTATTTTCAGTGAAGTAATTATTCATAACTGACCCTTAAACCTGTGACGAAATAGCATGAATTCATGTTGTTGTACTGGTGTTGACATTGCGAAACTTGAACCAAAACAAGTCAAATTCATTTCATCTTCATTTTGTTTTCATTTGTGCCAATTTTCCATTGTGTGTGTATTATCAACTTTCCCCCGAAAAGGATGATGAATCCATAATTTGTAGGATTTCGTCCTTTGTTTCTTTTTATGATTCCCCATATAATAAAATGAAGTGAAGCAACGGGTGTTTTTTTATGGCTTATTCTACCTTAAGGAAAGCACACCTAATGTAACACAACAGCGTTTACTTTGTTACCCTGTCAGAAAAAATGGTCCCAATCATTTATGCTTGCAAAAAAAAAAAAAAAAAAAAAAACGCAGCAGTGCGCCATTGCCTAATATTTGCTGCCCCCTGTTGGAAAAGTTTTGGTAGTAACACAACAAACACAAGTTGTCAGTTTTCATCTTTATTCTGATAAGCCAAAGCTTTGCAAGGTACAACAAATATTCAATTGAATTAACTCAGAACACTTATTAAACATTTTAATAAACTACATTAATACGTTTGCTCTTTTTTCCCACCACGGACATACTATGTCAGTACCATCATACATTTTTACAGATCATTCGAGTAACTACCTCACAATCCTACTGTATGACGGTTATATTTTTCCTACAGTGTACTGTATTCCAGTATTTAATAAGCGTTTTAATGCGTGTCCGGGTATTGGTAAGGAACTGATGTATCCGTTCAGGGTTAAATGTGCCACGGCAGGAATCAAAGAGCGTCCACATACAGTCTGAAATTGATCTGACATACAGCAAGAACCCAGCTGTATGTCCAGAAACTCGTTTTGATATTGAATTATCAACAGGAAATCAAGACTGAGACTCAAAAACGAGACTCAAAGCCAACAAATGTTTGAACGTACCCCAAAACTCATTTCCAGAAAGTTTAACACGGTAACTCCAGCGTGCATCTCTGCAGCGATCTTCTCATTGGTCTTTCCGTCTTTCTTGAAAAAATATGATTCATCACCGCCAGTAGATTTATTATTGTTATTTACATTATATACTGTAATAAACTCGGTTCATTGTGTCAGTCATTTGATGTGCTTTTCCAACCATGGAGATTTGCCGTAAAATGTAGTATCCTCAAAACGGAAATCTAAAATCAAAGTATCAAATTTGTCCTTTAAGCATCACTGTTTTCAGTCAAATCGAATATCTCCAAAAGCCCTCCTGTGCTTTAGATGGGAATGTAATTGATCCAAAACTCGTGTAATCCAAAGGGAACGGAAACGTTTGTGTGCAAACAAAAATGTTACATCCAGTCGAGAAAAAAAACTGCTGTAAAAACGTAGTCCAATAAAGATGCAGGCAAAGAGTTCATTTTGTTATGTTAAAGATTTGGTGGAGGTTTTTCTATAACAGACAGTCATATGTAAACACACCAACGTAAGTTCAGTTTTTGAACTGCCAGACAAAGAGCTGTGGGTCTTCAGCAGTAAACAAGGTGGTCTTCAGCAGTCCTGGCCTTTTGAGTTCGGACAAATGGTCGTCGTGAGTGTGACCTACCTGCCAAATATGCTCTCATATTCTGTAAGAATGAGCTCAACGATCTGGTTCTGGTAGACCATGTGCACCGCCATGTTTGCCGTCTCGGTCTCTGGCCGCAGGAGTGTTGGGCCGAACACGATTGCTACGCTCTGATAGGTCATTCTGTTCTCGTCTCCATGCTGTATCACTCTGTAGAGAAAATAAAAGAAGGAAGGTTTAAAATGTTTATGTGACAATTCAGTCATTTGTTAAAATTTAGGATGGCCACACACGTGAAAACTTTAAGTCCGATTTGCACCCTTGGTGATCGAAAGGGGGCTTGACCGATTAGTGTTTTACCAAAGCAGATTATTTGTCAAAAAACTCTGGTGTGTGGTGTCATTGCAATTATTTGGATCGCATTGGAGCCCCCGATCCTAAATCTAACAACTCTTCATCAGGCTGCCACTGACATGACAGCTTTGATAGCCAATGAGAGCGTGCAAAGCTTTAACCAGATGTTGCTCGCGTTAATCTCACGTTTCTGTGAGATACCGTGTTAATTTGAAATCGTTACTACATTTATCAGGTGTGTGGTCTCACGGTCTGATCGAATTATTTTGTGTGCACGATCTGGATTTGTTGTTCAAAATTGCTTTTTAAATCGGTGGTTGCCAAGGATTTAAAATTGGTTAAGATTCAAAAAGCGTCAAGTGTGTCCCAGGCCTTAGCTGACAAAGATTAAAATCTTAAAATTATTGAAAATCTGAAAAATGTACACTTTCAAAAGGTGACAGAATCATGCAAGGTAATGTCCTAACATAATGTATGTTTCTGTGCACAGGGTTCCCACACCTTAGTTAACCTCAAATTCAAGGATCTTTCAAGGACTTTTCAGGTCCAATACCCTCAAATTCAAAGACTAAATGGGGGGACACATTTCATTGTGTTACGTTTGTTAGGGGTGGGCGAAATGACCAAAAATCTATTCCACGGAATGAATCATTTTATTTCACGGAACGGAATATTTCACGGTATAAATGTTTTTCAGTTTATAGTGTTTTTTGATTATAAAAATGTACAGAAATTCACCACTCACTAAAGCTTTTATCTAAATGCTCACCGCAGTTTTAAAATATGAGCAATTTAAAGTTAATAATGTTAAAGTGAAAATGCCCAGAAGATAACAACAGATTAAGTCTTGATAAGACAGAATCTTGTTTTTAATTGAGTTATTAATTTTATAGACTATTGAAGCTATAGTATGGCTTCATTGTATTTTGTATTTATGCATACATTACATTAAACATATGCAATACGTAAAATAAACAGGTATAAATATATGCAAAAACCTACAGACAGGATAAATTCCTGTATATGAGAGACGAAGCTCTAGATATTATAAATATGACAGGTGCTATGATGTAATCATGAAGTCTGTTTTAAGGTCTTGACTCACTTTACTTTCTATTAGTATTAGACCTTAACATTTGCGTCTCTTTCTCGTCTTTCCGATCAAATATGTTTGTACTGTAAGCAAATGGCGCATCAAACTACATCGCTCCAGCAGCGCACGTGTCATTGATATAAACGCGAGTTTTGTCTTAGCTTGCTTAAAGATTAGAAAACTTTACACCTATTAGCATTATGTCCGAGATGAACTCTTTATTTGGCGTCGCAGCTCCTTGCGCGTGCCTAGAGAGACCTCTGCACGCGAGAGACCGGCCGGCTGCTGCATGAGCACAAATAGAGAGAAAGAGAGAGAGAGAGCGCGAGCGCGAGCGAGAGTCTCGCTGCGTGACCCGCGGTGGATTCACTGGCACTTATTATAAAAATTACACAAATAACTCGTTCATTTTTTTATGAGTAAATTATTTTCCATGTTTCTCCGTCACACTCAGTCTAACATGCGAGAGGGCAGAGTAAGCCACGGTCACTTTTTTGCATTCCGCGGAATAGACGGAATAGAAAAATCTGTTACGTCTGACATTTTATTCCGCGGTAACGAAATATACCGTCATACCGCCCAGCCCTAACGTTTGTTATAGTTCCCTTTCAAGGGAACTCACACTGCGTCACTGCGGTGACACTTTGGGGACACTTCTGCGGGTAAGTGCCTCTGAATGTGTATATCAAATTCAACCAATGGTGAGGCTTAATGACAAAGACAGGGTGACGCAGGAGCCAGAAAGTGTATCGCTATTTGAAATATTGCCAAAGACGGCGTTACAGGGACGCAGGAAGTATGGCAAAAGAGACGCAGCGTCTCGTTCCCTTCTCAGGGAACAACAGTTACAGACGTAACCAGAGACGTTTTCACGAAAAAAGCATTTTGGTATGAATTAACATTCGCATACAGAAGATATAAGCATTTAAAGCGAACAGTTTGGCACGTGTGCTTAAAAGTCTAGAAATGTTATGATATTATCCTTACACCACACAGGGATAATATGGATTTTTTTCCAGAAAACTTCTTGCATAAAATAGATTCAAGCACTTTCAATGACCTGTATCTATGTATGTATATTTTCAAAAACTTCCCAGGGCCTTTAATTATTTTCCCCCAGATTCACAAACTTTCAAGGACTGTGGGAACCCTGTGTGCTGCTAAATACAGGTTCAGCTAATACTCATATTTCATTCTCATATTACAGCATATGATACATTACTATCATTGGGAAAGCAGAACAATTTGAATCAACTTGAATCTCTTCAACCAATCATAATGGCCCAGATGCTATTTGTATCTACAGATTGGGACTGACTGTTTTATAACAAGCCAGACACTTAAAAGATAAAATAACAAACGCTTCTCATCCTCAGTCTTAGTTTACTTACTTCCTCAGATGTTTGAAGAGTGCCTGTATGGTGTCATAGTTCGGCAGTGGCAGCTGCTTCATCACATCCTTGACAGACTTGACTTTCTGCTTATAATCTGCCATTTCTACACAATCACAGACACACAAATGCATTAAACGTGGATAACGTCTCAACTGATACGCATGTGTGATTTGGCTGAACTCACTGATGGCGC
The DNA here is from genome assembly GCF_027580225.2 of Misgurnus anguillicaudatus. Classification (NCBI taxonomy): domain Eukaryota; kingdom Metazoa; phylum Chordata; class Actinopteri; order Cypriniformes; family Cobitidae; genus Misgurnus; species Misgurnus anguillicaudatus. Next base: position 43,084,237 of record NC_073338.2, on the reverse strand, counting down.
TAAGGAAATCGTTGAAATAAGTGTAGGTGAACAAAGGTTCTGGTAGTTCACGGAAAAACATCTTCAGAGCTCCAGTGGTCACGTGAATGTCTTCCCATTTACTGTCTCCTAGGTCCAACTTCTCATCTGTGTTTGTTTCAATCATAGTAACACAAAATCACACTCAATGAGCACATTTAAAGCATTTGCTTTATAAGCATGATGAACAAATCATAACTGTCAGTAATTCGGAATTGTAAGCTTATTATTTATAATAATATTGGTACAGCCCTGATGTACATCAGTGAGGATGTAAGAGGAAGCAGGACTCACCATGATTAACAGCAAACCGCAGTTTTTGTATGATGGCTAAATTTCCACTCACTCTGTACAAACCATCCACTCCTAACCCTACAATATAAAAAACAGAAAGAAAAACAAAAAATAACATCACAATGTTTAAGGTCACGTTTCTGAAGCAGCAAATATTAACCCATCATCATGCCATCACTGCTGCTGTCAAAGATAAAGTCAGAAAGATAAACTAATCTTTGAACAAACATAGTGAAACAAGTAATGCATATGTTTGACAGTGGTCCATTCAATCAGTCTTTAAGTGCACCTATTTCATTGCTAAAAACAATGTTATTTTGTGTATTTGATATAATATAATGTGTTCGCATGGTTTATGGTTAAAAAAACACATAATTTTTCACATATCGTACATTTTTGTAGCTCCAGAATTTGCTATCTTCCAGAAACGCAGTGATTTTGTAAAAAGCTCCCTGATTTGAAGCGCTTTGTCCCTGATTGGCCAGCTAATCTGTACGTTGCGATTGGCCTGAATACCTCTGACGTCGGCCGGAAATGTGACGCTCCTTATCATGTTTGAAAGATTCGCTCACAATGCAATGCTAACAGGAGTTCATTTACAGGATGTGAGTCAAAGCAGGAGGAATTATGATAATGTCGATCCACGTCAACAGGCTCAGGAAATAAACTGTTGCCTACAATCAGTGTGTTTGTGTAAGTACAAGAAAAGAGATTTGCGTTGGAGATGATAACTCACTTCATCGTTTACTTTGGGGTTTGTACCTTTTGCATATCGTTAACATGTACTAATACACACTCACACACCAAAGGAAATGTAAAATCGTGAATCAGATAATTGGTGCTCTTTAAGTCACACTTGTATATTTTTACCGATTTTTTAATGCCAAAAATCATTAAGGATACAGGGTTTCCCGCAGAAAATTAGTTAGTTAAGGTGGTGTGGTAGGGTTGGGTGTGTTAAGCATGTCCGCGCTATTCTCCGAGATGCACTTGACGGACTTTTGTGCAGCAATTTTTTTTGGGGGGGGCGACCTAGTTAAGTAGGGTTTTCCAGCTTAGGCGGGCCGCCCGAACTGGAAAGTGCTGCGGGAAACCCTAGGATATTTAGTAAAGATCATGTTCCATGAAGATATTTGTAAATGTCCTACTGTAAATTATTATTTTTTTTAATGTATTGATCTTTAGTAATATGCGTTGCTACGATCTTCATTTGGCCAACTTTAAATGCGATTTTTTTCAGTATTTTGATATTTTTTGCATCTTCAGTTTCCAGATTTTAAAATAGTTGTATTTCAGCCAAATAATGTTCTATCCTAACAATCCATATATCAATGGAAAGATTATTTATTTAGCCAACTGCAAAAAAATGAACGCATATAACTGGTTCTGTAATCCAGGGTCACATATATTGCAAGAACATGTCATGAAGTGTTTAAAGTTGGGTTGAGTGTACATTTTAGATTTATGGAGTCAATATTTGGATATGTTAAATGCCATATTATCACCAAAGGGCATTTTCATGGCAAACTTACAATATTTCACCATAATACGTAAGGAATAATTGATGACGGGCCATTGAATTATAAGAAAATAATGCACACCAAGGTGGTAATGCGGCACGACGCGAAATAATTGAAAATTATTTTCAAATAATTCAGAGGACCGGAGTCAATTATTCCGCTTATACCACGGTTACCACAAACATTGCTCTGGTGCCTATTTTTAAGACATTTGAAAAGATAGGTGTGCGGTTTACAGAAAAATAATCAACACCCATAGAACATTTCTCAGCCAATCAGAATGCAGCATTCAACAGACCCGTGGTATAACAATATAATAATTTATATTGAAAACATTTATATAAGTTCTTTCATTTTAATACTTGATAAAAAAGGCAAGATCCTCCCAGAAGTCTTTTAAAAAATGTCTATTAATGAATTCTCAAAGTAAAAATTTGCCTTAATATCATTTAAAGCAGAACCTTACGACATATTTTATTCTCAATGGATTTTCACAAAACTCACATACTGGTAGCTCTTCGCCTTTTAATAAATATCTACTCAGAGGTAAGTTAACATCATTAAGATCAAAGGAAAAGTTTGGACAGACACGTACCGTTTGTCTCCACATGCTCGATACAGAGACTGACAAAATGAGGAACAGTGCAATTCTCTCTCTGACACAAACTGCTCAAACTGGATCCAAACACTTGATCTACAGAAAGAGAAAGACAGAGAGGGAGTTAAACAACAATCCAAATGACAAAATAAAACCCCAGTATAGTTAGCGCTATTTGCGCTGCCTCTACAAACAAAGGCACAACACAGGAGCAATGGAGCATATCGATGGAATAGTGTTCTTGATACTCAGCATTTGTGAATGTTTTTAATTGCTAAAAGATACACGAGAGTTTGGTAATTTGTACAACAAATTGCAAATGAGGACATCAGTTGGTTTGCTCGACGACGCACAAGGGTAAGATAATCTTGCTTTTAGCAATTGACGCTGATAATGACCTGCAGTATTTACATTTTTGTATAGGTGCAGCTCCCTTGGAATCTCAACCGAGATGGTACTAAAAAAAGTGCCCGGTACTAAGTACTGTACACAGTGGAAAGACCCAAAAGTAAGCCGTACCGAGCCGTGCCATGGAGTGGAAAATCGACACAACAAGTTCTGATATATGACATGTTTTTGAGTTCATGTGCAGTACCTTTAATGTAGCCCTTGTCCTTGACGGCCTGTAAAGTGGGTCTGCGTGTGAGGAATTTCTTCAGCTTGGTCTTGGTCTTTTTCTCTTCTGAATTATCCATGCTTACGGAATTCTTCATAGCTGGGGTGTCAAAGGACAGAAAGCGTATTTAAAGAACGGTATTCACATGCCAAGTGCTGATAACAAATAACACAAAATCATACACACACCTCTGCTTTTCTTGGAGTCTCTGTGCTCCTTTTCATGTTTCTCATGATCAGGAGATTCTGGCATGTCCTCTTCAATAGCCTCATCAGACTCCCATGCATGTGTACACACACACATATTAAGTGTCATAAGTATACATTCTTTGTGTATTTTGTGTACTTGAGCATGTTTAGTCATCCTTGGGGCAAATCATGAACTTGTGTGTGTTTAAGTGCTCACATGTGTATTTAAGGCTTCGTTCAGTGCTTTGTTCCAGTCGTTGATGCAGCCGTCAGTATCTGACTGCAGGAGGAGCTCCAGGCCCTGTCGCGTCTTCAGCTACATCAACACATCAAAGCCAACAAACCAAATGTGTTACATACCAAGACAGCAGTCTAAAAGGAACAGTTCACCATAGGGCTGGGCAATATTGTACCTCTGTAACTTTGTGATGAATTTAAAAAACTGGGAAAAATACTGATGTCAAAAAAAGCAAAAAAAAAAAAAAAAAAACGGCTTTGATACGGCTTTTGCATCTGAGCTCCTCATATACATTGTACTTGCATCCATCTATTTATCCATGCATTTTCTACCCATGAATCAATCCATGCATTATCTACCCATGCATCAATCCATGCATGCATTCATGCATGCATCCATCCACGCATGCATCTATTTATCCATGCATCAATCCATGCATCTATCTATCCATGCATCAATCTATCCATTCATGCATCCATGCATTATCTATCCATGCATCAATCCATGCATTATCTATCTATCCATGCATCTATCCATGCATGCATTCATGCATCAATCCATGCATTATCTATCTATCCATGCATCTATCCATGCATGCATTCATGCATCAATCCATGCATTATCTATCTATCCATGCATCTATCCATGCATGCATTCATGCATCAATCCATGCATTATCTATCCATGAATCTATCTATCCATTCATGCATCCATAAACTCAATATACCATCCAGCCTTAGTTCATCGAAATAAAATGTCTGTCATCATTTGACTCACTTTAATGTGTATTTAGGCATAATGTATGTGCACTTTTGAGTGAAAAATCTACTAATCACTGTAACAACATTCACAAGATGATTGTTAACGTGACATTGCAATATCTTTAAAGCAAATCAAACAAAAAAACTTAAGCTGATTAGAGGTGTCCTTTCTGAGCACCTTTAAAGGGGACATTTCACAAAACTTTTATGAGATGTAAAATAAATCTTTGGTGTCTTCAGAGTACGTATGTGAAGTTTCAGCTCAAAATCCCATACAGACAATTTACTGTAGTATGTTAAAATTGCCACTTTGTAGGTGTGAGCAAAAATGTGCTGTTTTGGGTGTGTCCTTTAAAATGCAAATGAGCTGAGCTGGTATTATCCCCTTCCGACATCACAGGGGGAGCCAAATTTCAATGACCTATGCTTGCAGAGAAAGGTTTACCAAAACTAAGTTACTGGGTTGTTCTTCACATTTTCTAGTTTGATAGAAGCACTAGGGACCCAATTATAGCACTTAAACATTGAAACAGTCAGATTTTCATGATATGTCCACTTTAAATTAAAAAATTAGGACACAACATAAATGCTCACACATCACTACCAAAACAGTAAGTTTCAACTGTGTGTTTACCTCTAGAACATTTTTTTTGCTCGATTTGTCCTTAGATGCCCAATCCACTGAACCTCCTCTCAGATCCACACTGAACTCCAGCTTCTGCTCCCTTCCGAACTGGTTAGAGATGAGAGACATAAACTCACTTACTGAAATAAAAATGCATAACTCACATGGCCTACTAGTTATTTTTACCAAAAGAGACGGAAAACTATTGTTTTATTTACACTCCATGATTAAAGTGGCTTAATTCCGTTTTTTTTCGATGTGGCACAGATCGGGTAAGACCCACGAACGTGTAAAATGCATAGATTCCGAAATTCCCAGACTAATTAATATGCGGATGTAAATCCGATGCATGCATTCTGGTCTACAATGTAAGCGGACACATTAGATATTCCCATATCAAAATATCAAAGCAAATGATGTCATAAATCTTCTTAGCAGTTCAATGTAAGATGACAGCTCCACTTAGTGGAGTAATGCTGAAGTTTCATGTCTTGTTACAAAGCTGTATAATCTTGTATTTAAATATTGTATAATCATTTAGTCGGTGTCCATTGCGTATCGTTTTTCTTTTCTCTGTGGTTTAAGCTGTTCTGGGTCAGTATGTCTACCTTGAATTGTTTTGCCATGTTTTTCGAGTAAATGCATAAATGGGATACAAATCGCATTTAAAAGATTATGTAAGCAGGTCTTTAAAACAAAAACGTACAGTCAATAAATCTGAATTGGGCATTAACATCTGCAGTGTAAATCCAGCCTATGTACTAAACTGTGACTCACCCAACCAGTCCCACCCCCTTGGCTCTTATTAAACAGCAGTGAGGAACCCTGTAAAACGGTCCAATAGGATGTCCAGTTCTTCCTGTAGAAAAACATACAGGAAAGAGACCAATCACAGTACCATTAACGCTGTCAGTATAGCATTATGGGTTTCCACTAAATCATCGGAATGAAAACATTTCCTCAATCTGCATTTCCTTTTTTACTCACCTGACCTTCTTGCCATGCTCTGTGATTTTGGTCATGTTTAAAGTGCCACACTTCTCTGATGGCTGAAAGGAAGATGAGAGAAACAAATGTGAGAAACGAGAAAGATGAAAAATTAACTAACCAAAATAAAATGCAGTAAGAGTGATGGACAGCAACAGCCAAGGATAGGGAGCAACACTTTATCCAGTGGAAACAGAGACAGAGCACCATGAGAAGACAAACACAGTGAAGCCTGTTAAAGGATTAGTCCATTTTCTTTAAAAAATCCAGATAATTTACTCACCACCATGTCATCCAAAATGTTGATGTCTTTCTTTGTTCAGTCGAGAAGAAATAATGTTTTTTGAGGAAAACATTCCAGGATAATTCTCATTTTAATGGACTTTATTGGACCCCAAAGAGTTTTAATGCAGTTTAAAATTGCACTTTCAAAGGACTCTAAATGATCCCAAACAAGGCATAAGGGTCTTATCTAGCGAAATGATGGTCATTTTTGGCAAGAAAAATAATAAAAAAAGGGAATTTTTATACCTAGTCTTCCTCCGGTCCTGTGACGCACCGGCACGACCTCGCGTAATTGCATAATGAAGTGGAACGGTCACGTGTTACATATATGAAACGCACATTTGCAGACCATTTTAAGCAATAAACTGACACAAAGACATTAATTAGTATCATTCGACATAGGACCGTTCCGACGTTGTTGTCTTTCTCTACACTTGTAAACACTGGGGCGTAGTTTTGCATACGTCAACCGTGACCTCTTGATGTGATAAGATATTACGTGAGGTCGCACTGGCGTGTCACAGAACCGGAGGAAGACGAGAAGTTGGGGTCCATTAAAGTCCATTGAAATTAGAAAAATCCTGGAATGTTTTCCTAAAAAAAACTAGGGCTGTCAATAGATTAAAATATTTAATCGCAATTAATCGCATGATTTCATGAGTTAACTCGCGATTAATCGCAAATTAATCGCACATTTTTATCTGTTCTAAATTTACCTAAATGTAACACTTTTTAAGTTTTTAATGCTCTAATCAGCCTGGATTTGGATAATAAATATGCTATATGCAAATGTATGTCTACAACAGCCTGTTTACATTTTCAACAGAACCATCAGCCATAGTTTTATAAATGTTTTTGCCTTTAGAAGACTTTGTTCTTTCTCCATTTCTGTTTGCTGCTGCATCATTTGTGACCTGTGCTGTCAAATTGAGTTGGGATGAGCAAAATGTGTAATTTATATTTTAACATTTTCTATTAAAAAACTTCAAAACAATTGGAACAATTGTTGGAATCTGACAAAGCATGACAGAACTATACCTGTTAACGCAGAGCAAAAACAATATCAATATACGTTTTTCTTTTATTGTTTAATTTTGACATTGGGACTGACCACTTTAAGATACTGTAGGTCTGATAATGCAAGGGTTTAATATAATGACACAACAGATACTTTTCCTTAACAGTTAACCAAACATTCACTTCAGATATAACAGATTATAGGTCATACCTGCGTGAATTCTTGTCAAAACAGATATTTTTAAAACTGTAATTTTGTGTTGTCTATATATATCAGGGTCACGCACTCGCGTGTTTGTGTGCATGCGTTTCAGACGTCTGCGTCAGACATCGCTTTTGAGCCTTGTCACTCTAAATAACTCTTTTAACATCAATCAGATCCCGAACTTTATCTCTCTTAATAATTATTTTAACATCAAGAAAGTCCTGCAGTCTATTTTCTATAATTTCTGAATGCTTTAAAAACGAAACTAAAAAGTGAAAGACGACACATCTTTGCTTTACATGGATTTGGGACGGTACACCTCACAGAAAACGTGCAGATAAAGAAAACTGCGCGTGCAGAAAACATGCATTTTAGATGTTTAATGACCATTTAGAGCATTGGATTCGCTAGACGAGAGCTTAATGTTCTTATTTTTATGAAAAGCTCCGACTCATCTAGACAGCGCCGGTCACTTGCTGCGTCTCAATTCATCCAGCTGTGGTTCAAACAGAAATTGCGTGTTTCTTTAATCGCGCGTAAATTAGTGCCGTTAGAATTAATTTGCGTTAACGCGTTATTAACGCGTATATTTTGACAGCCCTAAAAAAACATAATTTCTTCTCGACTGAACAAAGAAAGACATCAACATTTTTGATGACACGGTGGTGAGTAAATTATCTGGATTTTTTTTTTAAAGAAAATGGACTAATCCTTTAACAGATGTTTTGTTGTGCTACAGCATGGTACAGACAAACTGTAAATAACTGTAAATATTTTGCAGAGAAGCAGTACAGATGATACAATCAGCAATTCAAGCTTTTTTGCTCCTAAAATCTTATCAGACAATCCACACAAATTGTAAAGATTTGTTGCAATATAGCCATTAAACACACGCCTGTGCCCAAACAACAGATTTCCATATTAATCTACCAAGTTGTACTGCCAAGAACAACAGTACATTACTGTAAATGCAATTGTTTATTGAACATTGGTATCTCCTACAAAGTGTTATTGATCTTCTACAAAAGCAATAAATGATTTTACCACAGTGAAGAAGATTTTTAACACTGAGCCGATTTACACTCTTTTAATGTGGTAAAATCGTTAACACACATCCTCTCATGGCCCATTTAATTATTGCATACACACACAAAAGCACAGTCAGAAACCAGGGATACAAAGACAAAAAGAGAGGTCTGTGAGTGAAGGAGCAGGAGGAGGAGGATAGAGATGGACAATGCTAATACTAACGGAGAGGGGGGGTTTGGGAGAAGAGGGGCAGGAGGAGTCTGAGTCAGGTGAGCCTGGTTTGGAGTCCTAGACAAGAGAACAGCAAATTGTATGGTTTACACTTATTGATTTTTAACACTTGTAATAAACCAATGAATGCAAATTAGTGCACACATCAGTTACGAGTCAATACGATTACGATTCGCTTCTATTAAATCCAGATCAACATTGGGCTGTATATCGATCAGCATGTTGTGATTTATGACCTGTGATTGATTATACAGGTAAACAAGCTTTTTACAAAGCATTAAGCAGGGTGAAAATTTTACATGCAATATGGACATTAAAAATTAGTGTTGCTTATACTGCAAGGAGGTGCAGTAAGTGAAGGTGCGCATGCAGGATTTCATTCGATGTGCTTGCTGGGATTTAAGCGTGGTGCTGCACTGACTTGAGGCCTATAGGGGTGAGAGCGGGTGGTGCCTTTGCGACTTGGGGAGAAGATTCGCCGGTCCTTCATGGACTTCTTTTTAAACTTTGGTCAGACATAAAGCACAATAAAAATGATTACCAAACCTAGAGTGGGATTCTGATATATAACAAGTTTCTAAATGAATTCAGTTCATTTCTACATCAGCGCAGCGCTGGCGTTTGACTCGTGCTTGTGTTTTAGAATAAGCACACATGTTTGTAGCAGCATAAGTTCTGTATAAAAAAAAATCTTTCGTTATTGTTTGCTGTGTTTTTTTTTTTACAGTTTTAACAGTGTTCTTTAGTGTGTATGTATGAATGTGTGTGTACCTTGTCATTGCACTCCGGTGCATTCACGCTGTGTCTCGACCTACCAATGTGAATGGGATCTGGCAGTCTCCGGTCAAGACTACGAGTTTTGTGCAAGTCTCCACCCCCTGGCATCAGAGGGGAGTGGTTAGACTAAAACAGGTGGGACGAGAGATAAAAGAAATTAGATTACTAGGACTGACAATCGTGTGTAACACAAAGGCAAACACAAATGGAAACCGGCACTGAAACCAGGACTAACTGGTTTAGTAACTGAAAGGGATTCACAGAGTTTTAGATACTTCCTGAAAGTTACTGGATATGAAAAGTTCAGATGCAAAACCCTTTAAAAGTGCCTCTTAAAGCTTAAACATTTTTATCAGGCTCTTATGTTTAGGTTCTGTAATTTCATTTTAATGGCAATGAAAACGTTATCAGTCCACAATGGCAATGCCTTATTTTCACAAATGTCACTTAATTTTATTAGTATTTAGCAAAACCCTCTTAAGTGCATGCAAGCTTTTTTTGTCAAAGTCTGTACTTCTGGAAAAAAAAAGTTTTCAATCTTTACTGTTCTTTCTGAATAAAGGTAAAAGTCTTAAAGGAAAACACCACCATTTTTCAATATTTTACTTTGTTCTTACCTCAGCTTAGATTAATTAATGCATACCCATCTTTTTCAGTGCATGCACTTAATCTTTGTACAGCGCTTTGTGAATGTGTTGGCATTTGGCCTGGCCCCATTCATTCCTTAGGATCCAAACAGGGATGAATTTAAAAGCCACAAAACACTTCCATGTTTTCCCTATTTAAAAACTGTTACACGAGTAGTTACACGATTTAGTATGATGGCACAAAATAAAACGTGGCGATTTTTTAGGTGGATAAAAAATGAGAACTATATTGTATTGTATCGGGCGCAGTAATATAGACGGACGTTTGAGCGAGATGGGGAGTAGTCAGGAGTGATGCTGTTACAGTGCACCGAGGTCAAACTTCTGCAAACTAAGTACTCTTTCGCCATACAATATAGTTCTCATTTTTATCCACTTAAAAAAAAATCGCCACGTTTAATTTTGTGCCACCATACTTACTCGTGCAACTACTCATGTAACAGTCTTTAAATAGGAAAAACATGGAAGTGTTTGGTAGCTTTTAAATCCCTGTTTGGATCCTAAGGAATGAATGGGGCCAGGCCAAATGCCAACACACCCACGACATGCTGTACAAAGATCAAGTGCACACAATGAAAAAAGATAGGTATGTATCAATTTGTTTAAAGGGGCAATAAGTAGGATTTACTCCCATCTAGTGGTGAAATTGTATTTTGCATTCAAACGAACAATGTTCTCTAGCGCCTCGCCTTTCCAAATGCGTGTTGCAACTACGGTAGCCGTTATGTAATCAGTGATCTCCTTGTCCGTTGCAGCTGGTTCACGTGTTCTGAATGAAAACATGTTGTGGAAACGCGTTGGTAGGCTAGTGCTTTTTGTCCCTCTCTGCTATTATAGTTTATCAATATGGTGGAACATTATGGATGCCTCCTTGGACTTACACGTTCAATGTAAGTAAAGAGGAGAAATTCTAAGCTTACAAAGAAAAGTCAGATCACTGGCAGAGGTCATTTGACACCAACAAGGACATATTCATGAATAAAGACATTGATTTTGATTAATAAAACACTTAAAACCCTACTTACTGTACCTTTAAGTTGAGGTAAGAACACAGCAAAATATTAAAAACCGGTGGTGTTTTTTTTTTTAATTCGGTCAATATCCTAATATATTTTGTAAAAATTTCAATTCAAAAGTTTAAGAATTGAAACATGTTGTACACGCGCCATTGTCCATCCATATTCCTTGCATGGACTTTTCTGGAAAATTGTTGTGCCATTTAATGGATTTGCAAACAAAGTGCTATTTCTGAATGGCCTGAGGCCGGGATTAAACAGATTTGAAGTGCAAGTATTTGATAAACGTATGTGCTGAGAGCATTCGGTCAATTTCATTATCTTACTTTTGCATCTAATCTATTCATTTGTGGCAGCCGGTGACTTCTTTTTTCAAGGGCGCTCGATGCGAAGTTGGTCAAAAAATGTATGTAGCCCGTCATGTGTGTGGTTCCTTTTTTCAAAATATTTGTTCTGCGCGTCGAGTGATCCTGTGTGCATCACATGTCCCTTCAAAATAAGCGCCCGCTGCAGACACGGTTTTGATGCGTGTGCAGCAGGCACTTATTTTGACAAAACACGCGATGCACATGGTCCACACGACGCAACAAACACACATTTTGAAAACACAAGCAACACACGACACTTCGAACACTGATTTTAAATTAGCACCCCTGGGATAAGCAGAAACGAGCCACCACTGCTATTTATACTATTTTAAAGCTGGTAAGCACCAGAATTTTACCTGTGATTTGAGACCAATTTTAGGCAGTTCCCATTCAGATCGAGAGCCATCCTCACTGTAGTTATAAAGCCGGCCTTTTTCATCTGTGTTTCGGACCCACTACATACAAATAGCAAAACAAAAAATGGCTACAACGAAGCAAGTAAAACACGTCTTTTAAAAAATAAAGAGAAATCACATGTTTGTAGCTCTGAAAAAAATGGTGAAGCATTGCATCAGAAGTGCAGGTCATGCGTTCAATTTTAGAGAAAGCACATACATATAAAAGAAGTTGCTTTGGAGAAAATCGTTGGCAAAATGCCATAAAAGATTTTTGTTAGTTTGTATACCTTATGAGCATGTGTAACTTCTCATAAGTGGATTAACACAGAGGATTTTGTCTGCCTAGTCACAGGCAGTTTGTACCTTGTTAGTATAGTCGGACACATACAATGTGTGCCCATGCTCATCCATGTCCTCAGACCAGCCTCTAGGGGGCGAACCATACTGGCTATCTGACTGGCTGCTCAGACAGTTCTCCTCGGATGACAGAACCTTTCCCAAGCCAATCGCAGAAAAGAAGGACAAGAGGGAAATAACCGAAAGAGAGAAAGAAAGAGATAGTGAGAGTGTTTATCCAAAATGGGAAATATTTCAGATAAGGAAAGACAGATGTGATATAAACAGGACAGAAGAGGAAATTACAAGCTTGTTGTCTGAACCGTCACCAGTCAGTAATGGTAACAATCATCGCTTCACCCACAAAATAACAGCACTTAATCACTCAGAATGCTTTGCATGCATACATATACTTAGTATGAGGAATCCATCATGCAATTCCCAAGGCCAGAGAAAATATTTTTGGATTTACCGCTTTTACATTTTAAATTACAATTAATATTTGAATTTTATATTTATATTTGTAGAACAAGAGATGCACTGATGACAATACCAATAAAAACACTGCTCCCAATGGCAGCATAATTGAACGTCTTGGTACAACTTTGTTAAAACAGCAGCCATGCTCCCCAAGAAATTAGGGGTATACTTTGATATTTAATAGAAAGCCTACGCCCCAGTTCTGATGAAAGGCTGACAGTATGTGATGGTTTTTGGTGTGTGTACCTCAGCTTCAAATGTCTCTTGTTTTTCCTCTTTCCTGGTGAGGCTGCCCCCTGCCCGTGGTGGTTTCCAGGTTCTTTCCTGCGTGTTTCGATTGTAGTAGAAGTGTCTGCCATTCTGGTCTTTATAAGTCTCCCATTCACCAATACTGTGGAGCGGTGGGGATGACGGCAGTGGTGGGATGGAGGACTGAGAGATCTTTAACTCCTTGAGGTTTGTGTAGACAGGAGAGTCAGGCCTACCTTGCTGCTTTAACAGAGAGAAACAAAAAGAAAGACAGACCCATCAAACATTATGCTGAGATGTCAAACTCATTTTAGGTAAAACTGGACAAAGCACCATTCATTTTTGGATTTAAAGATGTAAACATGCATTTTTTTATTCTTTTTGGTCCAATGTCAGAATAAAAAAAAAACTTCTTTTAGATAGTAAAAGACTTTTATTTTGTTTTTGACCACATCTTTTAAAAACTCAATTTTAATAGGTGGAACACACATTCAGGACTTGGAAGCAAACCATGATTGGCTAACAGTAGGTGTGTTCGACTTCAAAGTATTTGAAAGTAGACCGTCCTGTACTTTGATGTCATACGAGTGTCGGCCTTCGATGCACTGCATGAAATCAAACACACCCAATGCTGTGACATACTCTGGAAACAGTATGGATCAGCCTTCTAATGTTTAGATCACAAGGTAGGAAAAGACACTAATGGTGCTTTTCCATTGCATAGTACCCCACGGTTTGGTTTGGGTCAACTCACCTCAATTTGGCTTGGTTAGCTTTTCCATCGAGTTTAGTAACACTTTGGAGTGGGAGGGATTATAGGCGTGAGGTTATATTTGCGCTGCCTACTGCTGTGACATCATACAAGTGAGAGCGTCGTTGTACATCCCCATGCATTTATATGTCTCTCAGTCTGCCACACAATTAAAATTGACCACCACCAATAGATGTTTGCACATCATGTTTATCACTACCTCTGTCTCACATGACAGTTTCTGTTCAAACACCTGTGGCGTCAGTCGACGGCGCTCCGCTAAGCCTCATTGAAGTTGCATTGAAGCATAAATGCGGGCGTGCGCGTCCGAATGTGCCGCCACAAAATGCAAGTCTGGAAAAAAACTGTTATGGTGTTCCTGATTCTCAACATGTGGATGTTTTTCATTACTAAAAAGGAGTTTAGGAACTTACAGCAATGCAAAAATAATAACAGGTATACTCGAGACAGCGCAAGCTAGCATAAAGGTAAAGCTAATCTTTTACATTATAGCGGTGACGCTGGTAATGACAATTCTCTCAGACCAATCAGTGATCTACAGTGTTTTCGCATCACGTTTTGGTATCAGCTCGGGTCGCTTCGAAACCCCGACCGAGGTGGTACTAAAAAATAAGTATTGTGTACTACGTACTGCACCCAGTGGAAAAGCCCTCAAAAGTAGGCTGACACGACCCAAAACAAACCGTGGAGTACTATGCAATGTAAAAGCGCCATAAATGATGATCTTGTTGCACTATGATGTCATACTGAGAGAAAATCTGACAATGCATTTTGGCATCTTCGTTTTAATAAATGCTGTTTTTAGATTAACAAGGAACTTTTGATTTCTGAAACTTAAAGTAAGTTTTATCGTAAATTTACATGTTGTCAAAATCACTTTTTCATGGAAATATCATTTGTCAATGCATTAACTCTTTAAAAAGTTTGAATTTGGGTAAATCTACTGCCCTCTAGTGGTCCTGTAAGGTCCAGCATGTTAAAAAAGTCAAGGGAATGTAGTCATTTCTTTAACCACCTACTCGAGCAGGAGAATTGCAACAAAAAGGAAATAGAGAAAGAAAAACTGTTTCACTTTGTGGCAGTCAGAGAGTGAGAGAGAAGACAGAGAGAGAGATACTGCCACTCTTACATAACACTATTTATAGACGATCCTGCTTAACCACATTCCAGACTCTTCTTACAAACACACACCTGTATGCTCACTTCCATTAGATTTTGTATGGGTTAAAATGGCAATCTAAGTAATCTGCACAACACAGATAAATAGGAAAAGACCACACAAAAATGACCACACAGTGATAAACACTGACTGGAACATAAAATTTAGGAAAATGCTACTCTAGTCAATCGGCCTTGAGCCAGGTCACAAATACTTTGTAATCTTTTTTTTTTCAGATGAAAAGTGCACATAATCTGAAAGGAGTGTTGGAAGAAGTGAGTTATTGTATCCCTTTGGTGAGCTCCATAACAAGTCAGGACTGTAACACAGGAACCTCGTAATTCAATCATGACTAAGCACATTAAAAAGAAAAAAAAAGGGAGACACAAAGAAAGAAATGTTTGTTTGGTTACATACTCTAAATAAAACCGTCCTATATACAATCACACCTGGCAGACCAGGGCCGGAGTGGGACTCATTTTTAGCCCTGGAGTTTGATGCCTAAGACCGGCCCACTTTACTTCATGACAGACTATATTAAAGTAATATAATTAAATCCTCTGTAGTATATAAGTATGCAATAGTGCACTGTTCTATGAAGCCTTGCAATTCATTGTATTTGTCAAAATATATCATTGACAATTCAATGCAAATACAGTAGCCTAAACAATTAAGATTTTTGCTATGCTGCCCTACCATAAGGTATTTTAATATAATTCTATTAAACTTATTCAAAAACTACTGAAAACGGAACTAATGTGTTTGTTTTCTCCTATATTTCCATTTTCTTTAAAAATGTTGGGTCTTGAGATTACCTGTTGGTTGAAAATGCTTGGAAACCACTGATGCACAATACACAAGCAAGACTTATCAGGTATGCAGGGAAAGCAGATGAAAAATATAATCTTTTATTAAATTTTTTTAGTCCTTAGATCATGTATATTGTCAAATTACGTAATGTAGGCCTAACTTTTGCAAATAAATAAATAAATAAATAAATATGGATTTTGAACAATTTGTTTTACTTGAAAAAACATTTATCCAATAAACTCAGTTTTGCACAAAATAGATTTTTGTTTCTTGCAACAGAGGATGAATAGGCGACTGATTATTAATAGACGATTCATTGTAACCCCAACGACTTAGATTTAAAAATACGATTTGTAGATAATTTTCCTTTTAGAAGCCATTCATATGATCTCGCACTCAAAAAAAAAAAAAAAAAACGTGTCTGAAACGAAACTCGTGTTCACGGGCGAGCGCTTACACGCGGCGCATCCTGCGTTTTCCATGCATGTTAATGAACCCTAATCCAAGAATTCTTCCAATAAGTGGTCGGGACTCAGGACACAATCAACTTTGGCATAAAGCTGTCGGGACATCTTTCACCCGTAAATTACACGAGTGGGGCTGCTTTGAGTACTGGCAGGATAGGGACAGCAGCAACCTTCAACCCGTGGCATTACAACACTGGCCCTTGTGGCCAAAAAAAAAAAAAACAGACCGGCCCACCAGGAATTCTCCCGGTCCTCCCTACGGCCCATTCGGGCCTGTGTCAGACCCACACCATCCATCAGATAAAGTAGCCTGCATGTGTTTGGGATGTCCCAGGAATGCTGTTAAGCTTTAGTAATATACATTTTGTTATACCAATAAATGACACAAAAATCTAAAAACTTGTCATAACTGAGTGAATGCTGATAGAAAGCACACCATCTATAGAAGCAAGAGTCAGGCGTAAATGGAATGCATGAAGTTCAAGGTTCATTGAAATAATATTGTCAAACAAAAGAGATGCATGCATGTATTAACAATGGATGTATTAAATCATACTAGTCTCAGCCTGCTGGCTCCAACAGGATCAGATGTGCTGTCATTCTAAGACTGAATGCTAATACAAAAACACTCCTAGCAGCAAAATCCTTTCATAGCACAGGACATAGCCCTTTTTCACTTTCTTTTAGGGACAGATGTTATGTAATAGCCTTGAAAAAAAGAAATAGGAAAAAAAATGTTAAACAATAAGTAAGTGTGTATGTATGAAAAATAAAAAGTAGCATAAGGAGATGCATGAAAAGATGGAGCTTAAGGCAACCATCTGTTCTTTTTACATACAAAAGACTAGTCCTACAAAAATTACCAAATTTAATTCAGAAACACAACAGGCTGTAATCAATATAGAAACACAAAAGATACAGTTTAAACCTCAACTCCAAGTTTCAAGATATTTCAAAGCATTAGAGAGATATGTTTGGGTATGAGATTATCTAGAAATCTGCTTGACACAAAGCAAACAATTGCCAGCAGATGGAGCAATGCTCACCCTATATTTTCTGGATTATCACCATTAAAGACAGGGGATCTCAAAAAGAGCCGCCTTTCATTACATAAAACTGAGGTCATTATAAAACATGACAACTTTTAAAGCAAACTCCATTCCTTCCATTACCAAAGATCAGGGGCCTCATTTATCAAACGTGCGTACGCACAGATGTGTGCGTAAAGTGTGCGTATGAACAGTTTTACGCAAAGTGTGGAATTTATCATATTGCACTTATACGTAGAAATGTGTGTAAATATACGCACACCTCTGAGTATGCGTACGCAGAGCATCTAGTGGTAGAATAGCGATACTACACAGGACCCTGTTCCAGTGAGTAAAGAAGTGTCTATTTATTATCCACAAGCAGGTGTTAAAAACGATTAATGTCAGTATGGTAACAGCAAATAATTATAATGATTTATTTGTGATAGGTATCTTTATCTGTGAAAGCTCTACATGTGATTTGTATAAATGAAGTCTCCGGTAAATGCTTGACACAGTGCAATGGCTTATCTTGCGATATTGGAAGACTTGGCAAATAATCCATTCCGCCGGTAGCGCGTTTTCAAAGATCGCGCCAATGATGCTGGTTATATATGCTGCTGTTTAAGGTGGAAAGTTGTCCTCCTCCAGTTGCACTCGTTTCACGTCGGTGTGCTGTGACGCGTTTTTTTCCCCTGATAATTTAATGTCAAACAACTTTTTTTATTTCTGAAAGTGTTCTCTCCCCCTTATATTCAATGGAAACTCACTGGTAACATGTTCCCATGTAGATTTGTTTTCTTTTGTTAGTCATTCCTCCCGCACTAAGTAAACCAATCAGGATGTGTTATTAGGATTTATCCTCATCCACCAGTAACTCAATTTCTGTGTCTGTAAAATTCCTCTTTTACGCTCTCTTTGTCATTAATGCGATAAGGGAAAAAGCACAACCACGTGACATATAACGGGAGGTGTTGTCACCATACATGGTTCATTGGAGGCGTTTCGGAATGCAAATGACTATGAACGTGCACGAGCACGGTGCTTAAGAACAAGTGGGATTTATCATCAAGGATTACTTACTGATGTGCGTACGAACCACGTGCGCACGTTTGATAAATCCCGATTTTTTTGTACTTAGGCACATTCTAAATTTCATTCGTAAGTACAAATATAGAACATTTTCTACGCAATGTTGATAAATGAGGCCCCTGATCATGACTCCCTAAAATTTACCCACTCACTTCTGACTGGATGATACTGCTACCTCCACCCAGTAAAAAGACATGTGAAGCATATTTCAAGTATGTGTAATTCATTCAGTCATTCACTGATAAAAAAATCTAGCTGTAATATTAAATATTTCAAGTAAAATACACATTTAGTTATAGCTCTTGACATATTGGTACAACAGCAAACCAACGAGTAATCATTTGAATTTTTATTTAAATCTAAGCCAGAAGCAGAATATAATTTATCCCTAATTTTATTGTGTGGAAATCCGTGGTTACAGAAAGACATTTACAACCAATGAGAATATATCATTGGATGCGAGTTTGTGTGCAATTCAGTGTGTGCAGGTATGTGAATAGGATTGTAGGCAAAATCTTGGAATGAGGAAGAGTATGATCTCACAGCATGTCAGAACAGAAACCCTGGAAAGGAGAAAAGAGCAAAACTGCCTCTATAACTTCCTTTGGTTCTCTCTCTGAACACCGTGTGCCACTGCCAAACGTGCCCTAAAGTCACTGCTTCAGATGTGTCTTAGTACTTCCATGACGCCATGTAATAGACCCACACCTCTACTAACAAGAGGAAACCAAAAATAATCAGGGAATCAAGGAAAAATACATTCAAACCGAGAAAAAGCAATTGAAAGGGTGAGAGAAAACGAGTACGAGAGACCTCTCATACCTTCAAATAAACCTCTCACAACACAACAATAAACAAAATGGTGAGTCAGTTCAGTCACAGCTTTATATCATAATTGAGAGCCAAAGTATTACAGCATCAGAGAAGAAAATATCTACCCTAGTTATCTAAAAATCTCAGACTGAATAATGTTTGAGGAGTACTCCTTTGTCACAAAAGGGTGAAATCTAACAAACAGTATATACATTCAGAATGTATATCAGTAACGAACAGATCTGTTCTGTACTGACATACATATGTACATACAGGGCCTAAAGCAACTTTTTGCCACACCCACCAATGACCGGATACTTAAAGGGATAGTTCATCATAAACTATCATAAATCACTTACCCACGAGCAGATTACGGCGCATGCTGCTGATGTCACCTGCTGACATTGCCAGCGTACAGACACAGAGTATGCTGGCAAGTAATTTGAGCATTTATACGGGCTGTTTAAGTATTGTTTACAAATCTGCATAATTGCATAAATAAAAAAGTGAAAAAAAACTAAAAACAGCAGGTCACATCAGCAGCATGAACCGTAGTCTGCTCGTGAACATGCACTGAATGACTTGGAGGAGAACAAATTGTTGAATATAATTTTTCGTTTTGTTCTCCTTGCGCACAAATGTGTTCTCGCCGCTTCATAATATTATTTTTGAAGTACTGATGGTACATGGACCTTTTTGCCAATGTCTTTCATTCTTTTCTGGAGAAAAGAATTGTGAAACTAACAGAAGTCTATGTGACAGACACAAAGTCTCCTGGTTTTAAAAAAAAAAAATCTAAAAATATGTTTTGTAGACAATTGGAGCACTCAGTGGTTTAGAACGACACAGCGGTAAGTAATTTATAATACAAATTGTCATTTTGGGGTGAGCTGACCCTTTAAAAAAATTTACTGACCATAACTACTTTTCAGGAACTTTTTTAAACTACATTTACATAAACTAAACATATTAAAGCAACACTAACCTAACATTTTCAACTTCAAACATTAGTTGGAGCCTAAAAACTAACTAGAGCAGACAATTTGAGCTACAAATGTATTTGTATCAACTAACATTAACAAAGACCAATAAATGCTGGAAAAATACATTTAATACAAGCACCGTTGTGAGTTTGTAATGTCTGTGTATCATGTTCCTGTTTTGGTGTGCAATCAGTAAAAAAATCCCATCACAGAAGAAAACAGAACCGCAGACACGATATCAAGCTCTACCAACATATCAAGCACTGAATCCACTTTTCTGGGAGATGAGAAGGTTTCTGTACACTGTAAAAAATACTTTGCTGTAGGGGTGTGACGAGACACTTAATCCACGAGACGAGACGAGACACAAGATTGGGTTCACGAGAACGAGACGAGACGATATTTTTACACTTTTTAAGAAACCCTCGATGATAAAATAAATGAATAAGAAACTGAAATCATGTTCTTTTTAAATGTTTTAACTAATCAAGGACTGGCCCTAACAATTATTTTACTAACTGATAATGAAGTAATTTGTTATTTTTGGGTAATAAAAATAGACCCAAGTGAGCAGTAGCCTTTAAAATTACATAATAACGAAGATGCAATAATAATTGGTTCAAATAAAGTATTAAAACCAAGTTACATTAAACAACATTACATTAACAAACACATTACATTTATGGTCTATAAATAAAAAGCATTATGTGTATATTATAACAAATGCCTGCAGGGGGAGATAGTTGACTCCTGACTCTTCACTTTCACTTTAGACGGAGAGAAACGCTTATTTTTTAACCAAACAATGTTTAAATTCATTTGAATATTTAATATACGTCCATTTCTTTACAATAGAAATGAACATGCAGACATTAAATCATGTAAACTCTGTGATGGTTTAATCTGCTGAGACTTCACATCTGACACTGATCAAGAGACAAACACGTCTCAGACTTCATACGAGCTCCCAAACGAACATTATTGGAAACCCAAACAAAAAAGCAAATGCAGTAAAAGACAGAATATAATGCATGCACTGTAAGAGGCTAATTACACCAACTACGCTTTAAACGCCTGGAAACGCAAGGCGCGACGCACTGCCTTTTTTGAAAAAGAGCAGTGCGAGTCGACGCGGCTTTTAATATTGCTTAGGCAACCACCTAGTCAGCTGTCTTGTCAATCAAATACTGAAGCGTGCACTCTTTTGCTGTTAACTGTCACATTAGCAGAAACTTTAAAAAGATGACGCTTGCTCTGACCTTGTTTGAGGGTGAGAGGTGCACAAACACGCAGGAGAGAGTGAGCGAGTGGAGTCCGGTTCTTCAAAGCAACTGTAAACTTCCCTCACCACAACGTAAGGCCCGCATCTCCCCTCATTCGAGTTGACAATGGAAAGACGCGAATGATGTCGGGCGCTTCTTTGCTCTCGGCGTTCCTTGCTGCGGCCGCCGGCAAAAACCGCAAGGCGCTCAGCGCGCATAAACAGCGCGCAAACGCTCCATGCCCATAGAATATCATTCAAAAAAGGCACCTGCAACTGCCATAAACGCCTTTGGTGTAACTGGCCCCTAAAAGGGTCAAACAGAAAGCTGCATCCTCCGGAGGTCGCATATGCAGGCTGCATACGTCATTAAGGTTTATTTCAGATAATTTACTGAGCATTACATTCGCAAGTCGTGAGCATATTACAACAATTTGCGATTAACTAAATTATTAGTAAACTTTATAATTGTTAGTAGTCTCTAATAAGACAGTCTTTATGAAGTAAATGCAGTTTAAAAATGCGACCTCCAAAGGATGCAGTCTTTTATTTGAGAAACGGCCAGAATTTCACCTACACAAGAAATCTCGCGCACGAGATCTCGTCACACCCCTACTTTGCTGCCTTAAAAAATTTTGTTTAATAAACTTTTTGTTAAATAAGATTTACAAGTCATGTCAGCACAGATGAGTTGTCACAACTTATAAAATATAGTTGAGAAAAGTCAACTTAAGACAGCAAAGTATTTTTTACAGTGTATGCTTGAGACAAATTCCTAAGTGTATAGCAGGCTTTTTAAATGAGAATAGAAATTAGTATTAAAAGTGATACACTACTACATTTGTCAAGACACAACTTCATTACAATAATTTTACTACTAAGGCTATGTATTGCAAACAATCTGGCCATTCGATATATGTTTTTGATTCGATTCAATGCAATATCTATTAATCATCTATAAAAAATGAAACAAAACATTTTATATAAAATTTATTTGGTGTGCTGTCACTAAGATCTACATGTAACGCAGAGCTCCAATATATTGTTTCACATGCGGTTTCTTTCTAAAGTCAGGGTTTCCCGCAGAAAATTTGTTAGTTAAGGTGGTAGGGTTGGGTGGGTGGTTGGTGCCTAGGGCGTGGTAATCAAATGGGCGGAACGTATGCATCATGATGAAAATTAAAATATTTTTATTTAAAACACTAAAATTAAACTTAACTTTGAAGAAACTATGACAAAAAATGAACACATACTAGATTATTAATGAGTTAAATGTTTTTACCTCTAACGGGAATAGCTGCGTGGTGAAGTGAAACTAAAGGGTTAACAAACACAAACTAAAGCAGATGTAGCGTCTGCGCTATTCTCCAAGATGTTTTAACAACTGGCTAGTTATCCTCCAGACAGTTACGGTCCGGACCACGTCGTTCTCATTCCGGCCGCGTGGCGCGCGTCCCCACTCGCGGTGTGATGTGCGTACGCGCTATTCTCCGAGATGCACTTAACGGCCTTTTGTGCAGCGATTATTTATTTTTTTGGATGACGTAGTTAAGGCGTTAGGGTTTCCAAGCTTAGGCGGGCCACCTTAACTGAAATGTGCTGCGGGAAACCCTGAAATTGCTCGCATTCAAACAAAAAAATCTTTACGAGTATAATCACGGCATTTTGAAATAATTGTGTAAATATCAGACCATTCAGAAAAATGCGATTATGTGATCGCATGATTCAATGCATAGTCAGCCAAAGTCCGCATATTTATGCGGGGGGTGCATTTTTTTTTAAATACGCCTCACTTTCGCCGCATAAATTGCAGTTTTCTGCTCGCAAAATATGCGAGGCTTGCATGATTTCATAATCCCCACATTATTGTAGCAGAACGTCATATAAATCTTAGCAGAAAGTTAATGTTAGGAAGTGACGTAAATACGCGACGTGAACAATAATTCATAATAATAATAATAATCATCATCATCACATAAAATTGCATAAATATCCCCAATATTTCATCGCATTTTTTAAGAAAACGTGGTACAAGGATTTTTGCCAGAAACAATCATAAAAAAATCGGCGTTTTTCTGGAAGGACTGAAATATGTCCATTCAAGTGCAAGAAAAAGTGATTGTGCACTGTATGAAGTCTTGAGATGTGGCTTACCCGCACGCACGCTTTAGCAACAAAACCCAAACAACATGTGAGTAGCACATTGACATGTGTTTCGCATCTTGTTTCCTTGAATATTTAAATTGACGAGGCCTAAAGCACGTGCAAATGATAAACTTTCGAGACAATCCAGCACTGGGCAAGTGACAGCATCGTTTTACGCTTGCCCCAAGCTATTGGGTCATCCTATTGTCGAGCTCTACTACTAAAGTAAAGCATGTCTTGTAAGGATACATAGACATAGATATTGTATTTTTACATTGTAGAAAGATAAAAAACAGAGAATGAATAATTTTATACTCATCCTTAGTATATGTAGTACATTGAGGTTTTAAATAGAGATGCCACCCCATGCTGAGTAAAAAAAACAAAGATAGATGGCTCATGTATACAAGGAAACATTAAAAGTAGTCACACTATGGTTTTAGCTTCATAGCCTTACACAGGCTACAGTGCAATAGGCCCATGGAGCAGTTAAACACAGATATTCTGTGCTAACAGGGCAAACAGATTAAAACAGATTACATGTTTCATCTGCATCACGGCAGAATCAGAAATCAAACCTCTTTTTTAATATAACAGTTGTGTAAAGCCAAAAATTGTGCCCTTTTACCCTTTTTCTAAACAGATGTTGATGGCACTCGTGTATCTATTGTTGCATGTTTTTTATTGTGTGTATTCTTGCTGTTGTCGGTATGTGTGTGTTTGTGCATGTGTCTTTCTGCCAGCTGTCCACTGAGCTGTTATGTCGCAGATCTTATGTAATACAGTTATCCCTATCTTCCACAAACACAACAAATTTCACACACACACACACACACACACACACACACACACACACACACACACACACACACACAAAATGCTGTTTTGTGTGCACATGTATGCATAGTGTAAATTGAGTGCATATAACAAATAGACTTAACAAATGTATAACTTAACAAATGTATGCATGAATGAGACGAGAAAGAAAAGAGAGAGAAACGATGCAAAAAACAAAGTGACAGATTAAGAAAATGAATAAATAGTGTCACTGTGAACACTACCATTGTGTGTGATTGTTAAATACTGCAGACTACAAACACTCGCACAATGTTATTATGGTGCAAAGAGCAGTGTCTTACCGCTTCGTCTGGGTACATAGTGTCTCTGCAGTGCAATTCAGTACAAAATATCCTAAAACGAAAGATGCGGCTGCAAGCAAGTCTGATGCTGAAACCCTGGATACAGGATGCTATTGCACAGTGCTAATACACACGAATACTTTCTCACCCCTCCCATTTGACAGTCACGCTGAACATCCTGAACCAAATTCTCTCCCTCAACATTCCTCTGTTCTCAGAGAGATTAACTAAATCTTCACAGAAACATAGACAGTCCTGCTGTTCCCACACAAAGGGACAGACAGGGACTTTTCTATTTCTTATATCAAAAGTTAGCACTATAGTAGGAAAAAATAAGAGAATAAGATAAGGAAGAATAAGAAAGAGAGAACAAGGTAGAGGTATGCAGCAGTACTCAAAATCCACCTCTTCCCTCTAAATGACCTTTGGTCACACATGTTAACAGATAGACCAACACAAACAAAACACACCTTACTTGGCTTTACAGTTACAAGAGCCTACACCAATGGTTGTAGTCTACTGAAATAAAGTAGCAAAGACCAATATTTTGGTTTTGGAGATGTTTTGTTTATGTAGAAATAAGAATTGTAGGAAATCACTTTGGTTCTGATATCAACTCATTACCAGTTTACTCAACAATTCCACATTCCTTATAATTTGTGACCCTGGACCACAAAACCAATCGTAACCATGGGTATATTTGTAGCAAAAGCCAAAAATACATTGTATGGGTCAAAATTATAGATTTTTTAATGCGAAAAAATAATTAGGATATTAAGTAGGATATTTAGTGAAGATTATGTTCTATTAAGATATTTTTAATTTCGTACCATACATATAAACTTTTATTTTTGGTAGTGGATGAAGTGCCAAGGATTTCATTTGGACACTTTAAAAACAATTTACTCAACATTTTGATTTTTTGCACCATCATATTCCAGACTTTCAAATAGTTGTAATACTGTCCTATCCGATCAAACAATACTTCAATGGAAAGCTTATTTAACCAGCTTTTCCCAGAGCCCTCCCCTCGGACAGCACGCCAAATTCCCATTCCCTATTAATTACATGTTAATGTGAACTTGTGAACCTTATTTTTTATGTCTGTGGTGATCTGTCGAAGGTCTCCTGCTTAACACCAACCTCAAGTCTAGCCCTTCTTATCAAAATGTGCTGTAACACAGTGAATATTGCACTTGATTTTCTGCACTCAATAGTAGAGATGCAATGATATATCAGCCAATAATTAATTTTCATACTATCTGACGATAGATTAACAGCCGATAGTCATGGCCGATATATCCTGTCATTCAAAAGAGAACAGGAAAATGCAAAGAAAAAGTAAAGAAACATCACTAGTTTAATGTTCAATATTAATGGTCATTATATGAATAAATAACATTCAAAAAATCTAATCTTCAGATTTTAGTTAATACAAGTTAGTATAACCAACAAACTACCGATATCAGCAGATATCACTCTGAATTATCTGCTATTGTATCAGTGAATTTTTGTTTTTTTAAATCGGTCCATCTCTACTTAATATTTCACTACACAGCAGAGACACTAAAGACATCAATGTTATACTTTAACGTTGAAGAAAAAGACACGGCAACACAAAAAAGTAAAAACAAATAAACAAATCAGGAAGTGAAACAAAAACAAGAGTAAAAAACGCCAATGTTGACATCAAACAAGTTTGGTTTCTCCTATCACATATTACATCATATACCTGAAACCAGTGCAGCAAAACTGTGTGTGTGCATGTGACTGAGAGTAAGCATAAAAATAACACATTTACATCATCCTTCACATGTCACAATGACAAAAAATGTGCTGTTTGGCAGAAATGCTGTGATGACATAACAGTGGGAGGAGATAGCGAAAACAGAAGATTTAGAAAGTGTAAAGAAATTGGGGCCCTGTTTACACCTAGTATTAAAATGCGCTTTGGTCGATCAGATCACAATTGGACAAGAGCCAAGCATGCTTCACAAAGTTTTGTACATGTATATCTAAATGCTTTCGCAGATAATAATTTGGATATTTGACAAAATCAGCTCACTCAACTGTTAAACGCTCACAAAATAAAACAAAAAATGAAAGTCGGGGAGCAGCCGCTTTGTTTTAGCAATTATAGTCTAAAGACCACTCCAAGCACTGTGGGTTCACGCTTGACGTCAGGATCGATGGAAAAACGTGATTGAATATCACACAGTAGATCAATAGGCAAAAAGTAGGCGGTCTTTTGTAGCTGTTTGAACACATTCGATCATGAGCGGCTTTTGGCAGGTTTGTTGTTACCAAAATGTGCTGATATACCTAAGGCCTAGTCCTGGATTAATCTAAACCCTGTCCGGGAAACTGTCCCCATAATCCATTCACAAAGACATTTGGTCCCAGAAAATACCTGTAAAATTGCCAGACAAGCGTCTGTGTGAACACAAACTCGTCCTGTTAATCTTCTGGGATCGTTGCAGGAAAGAGGACCTAGTCAGATACACGGATAACCCTCTGTGTGAACAAGAAGCTGAAAGAATCCCGTAATGGGCGTGTCGTAGTGAGGACGCGCGCGTCATCACAACAAAAGTTATGGTTCAGCTCCTTAAAACGAGAGATAACATGCATATAAACATTCACCACGAGAAATGTTGCAAACTATATTGACGCAGTTATCAGGAAATGATAAATGTGAGGCATAAACTATGACGCACGTGCGGTAGTGAGGACGCGTGTGTCATGGCAACATGAAGTTGGTTCAACTCTTTAAAATAAGGGATTTACAACATTCACAACGAGAAATGTCAGCAAACTGGACTGAAGCAGATATCAGGTAAGTTAGCTTATTACTTACTGCGTTGAAACGGAGATCATTCAGCAGCATAAAATAATATTGCGTCACATGCTCATTTGAGCTGTAATAAACGAAAATACCCACGTGTCATCTCAACAAGATATATCTTTCAGCTCCTTAAAATGCGGGTTTTAAATGCATATAAACAAGCACGATGAGAAATGTCTGAAAACTATATTAAAGCAGAGATCAGGGAGTTCGTCACATATCCACTCTGAAGCTGAGATCATTCACCAGCATTAGAACGGCACGTCACGCGCTCCTTTATAATCTTATCATAAACAAAAATGCACGCGAGTGGTTCTTGGAGAGAGAAATAATATCCAAACTTCAGACGCTGCGTAAAAGAGAGGGCGGGACTTTCAATAGGTCACGTGTCTTTCCGGGACCATTAGATGCCGGGGTAATGTCAGTGTGAATGAACAAAAAATCTAAGGATCCCGGAAAAATCCCGGATGCCTTTCTCGTGTATTTTACGGAATGTCTGTGTGAAAAGGGCTCATGTGTTTGTGTGTGAGAGAGAGGGGTTATTTCTGATTTTAAGACCCATGTCTGATTTTACAAGTTGTCAGGTTAGATATATCTTAGTTTTAGTAAACTGAGACTCCTGTGAACACTTGTATTCAATTTCAGAATATATACATTCACAAAATATGAATGTACAACACATAAATTATTCAATAGGTCAAAGTGTTAATGCATGTTGATAAAGGGCAATAACAGGCACAACTGGTGCACAGAAGGACAGACTATCATTAAAACAGGATGTGATCATTTTTAACATCCACAAAGATGGTTGAAAAGAGATTAAAGTGAATGATGTCCAGGAAGGGTTTTGGAAAAAAGAAACAAACTGGTTAAGGAATTTGTAGTGTTCTGTAAGTGAATAAACAAGTGAGTCTCACCTGTAGGTTATCATTGGAACTGCTACTAAGCTCTTCCCCGGATTCAGAGTCATTCCGGTTCTTATCCGAGTCGCCACCCTCTCCAGCCAACGGTTCCGGAGTTGAACGTTCCCTCTTGTCTAACTCTCTGTTTTTATCCTTCTCTCCATTCGTTTTGCGACTCGGAGAGTCCGCTCTCAAACGAGGCAATGAGCCCTGGGATGCACTTGTCTGCATGTGTGGGACCAGCCCAGTGGGGCTGCTTGGACTGCCCCTGTCATCTCTGGGCGGCAGTAGTGCGGTATATCCGGCTGAAGGGGAGGGACATGGGCTCTTTTTGTTATCATCTGTTCGCTGGATCTCCAATGCAGAAGGCCGAATGGTTCCACCTCGGGTCCCTGTGCTGGCCACTAAATGCGATAAAGGTTTGGGAGGGGGCATGAGAGCTCGCCGTACTTCTCGCACGTACTGGGCCGGGACGTAGAAGGGCTTACTGTTCTCATCCTTGCGTACCTGCCACCAGTCCTCATTAGTCTTCTTCATCAGCAAGTAAGATTCTCCTTGTTTAATGGTGATCAAACGATCTTTGGATTTGTAGTCATAGTCGTATTCCACCTCTACGTATGTCCGACCTGGAGTCACAGAGCGCTCCGCCATCGCTGCTAGAAGTCAAATGTCAATAGCAGGAGAAGAAGAGCATGGTGAGGTAAGGTGTGTTGATATGAAATCAGCTAAAGGAGAAAGAAAAGATCACTTTATTAGAATATTTTATCATATCAGCAGGGCTCAACAATAAGGATTGGCCCAAGGCCAGCTTGAATAAGGCTTTGACCTGTTGACAGATCTGTCACTGGCCTGATTGGGTCAGTGTGGCACTGTCACTAAAGTTTAGCATTTAAACATGCTTTGAGGCCTTGCAATTTGAATAATCATCTAAAGAAGACGCGAAACCGATGTCTATGCGGTACTCACGCGCTGTTTGAAAAGTGCACGCCAGGAAAGCCGCATCTAAAGGCTTTAGACAATGTGCAAATACAGAGTTTACGATTTCCTGCATTTAAGCAGACATGTTTACTAGGGGTGTAACGGTACGTGTATTCGAACCGGACCGTTTCGGTTCATGGCTTTCGGCACGGTGCACACATGCACCGAAAGGCCGAATGCATTTTGTGTGCGCCTGTGCGGAACATAATACGTGCGTTTCCGCACGAACATATTAAGTGGCGGAAGTCTCCTCGTTCAGCGCAAGTCTTCTGTCAAACATATAACATAATTCGGGCCGCAGAAAGATTTTTATTTACTTAGTTGTATATTTGTTTGATTATTGATGTAAACGTTTACGTGTCGTATCTAAAAGCGCATGTTAAACGCGTGTCAACGCGCTGCTTTGTTCTTTCAAAAGTGCGTGAGAGGTTGCGCGTCTTTCGTTGCTACGCAATAATGAGACGCGCTTTCTGTGACAGCGAGAATAAGGAATGCGTGATCAGATTTTTCATCTGCACCTCACGTCAATCATATTATTGTCACAATGCGATCAGCTGGTCGGGACACGGAAGAGCTGTAACCCGGGCTTACTCAGCTGTCACTCAGCTGCGGAGGGGTTGTTAGTAAAGTCACAGGCAGCTTACATTGACAATACAAGCAAAGATTTGGAGAAACGTGCAAAAGATCAAAGATGGCTATGTATGCAACTCACTAATCTCAAAATGAGTGTATAATAGGAATATCATCATGTTGCTTGCTATGCAGTTACACATAGAGCAGTAATATTATTTTTATACAGAGATGGTACATAGCCAATTCAATACTGTGAGGTAAACAATCCAAAATAAATCAAAACAGAACATTTTTGGTGGCAAAAATGTAGGCTAATTGTTCATAAATGTATTCAGGAATTGAATTTGTTAGTTCAAGGTTTTAGTAGAAAAAGTTTAAGAGAAGGTTAAGAAAAGAGTTACCTTCTGTTATAAGATAATGTAAAAAAGAACTTTGCAGTAGTATTTTATTTATTATTTTTTCATTTTATATATATTTTATATGTTATATTTTAATAAAAAGTGTTTAAAAAAAGTGTAAACAAATTGTAAAAAAAAGTTTATAGTAATAAACAACCTGCAGTTTAATGTTTGCAATTTTCCCTTACTGTACCGAAAATGAACCGAACCGTGTCTTCAAAACCGGGGTTCGCACCGAACCGTGATTTTTGCGTACCGTTACACCCCTAATGTTTACACAAAATTCTCTCAAAGTGCTAAAATTCTTTATTGAACATCTACATACGGTGTACTGTCTATGTCCAGAAAGGTAATAAAAACATCATCAAAGTAGTCCATGTGACATCAATGGGTCAGTTAGAATGTGTTGAAGAATTGAAAATACATTTTGGTCCAAAAATAACAAAAATTACAACTTTATTCAGCATTGTCTTCTCTTCCGCGTCTGTTGTGAAGCTCATGTGCAAGACTAAAGTCATGTGACTGCAGTGACGCAGATGACATGTTATCCTCAGACATGTTTGCGAAGGTTTTTTTTTCAAACTTACAGCGTGTGTCTCCCTCAGACTGTAAACGAAGCCCGGGCACACAAAAACAAAAAAAACACATCTGGGAAACAACAGATAACACGCCAGCCACGTTGTACGTCACCCGCATCACTGCGCATTACTAGTCTCGCGCATGCGCTTCACAACAGATGCGGAAGAGAAGACAATGCTGAATAAAGTCGTACTTTTTTTATTATTTTTGGACCAAAATGTATTTTCGATGCTTTAACACAGTGTTTCCCAACCCTGGTCCTCGGGCACCCCCTCCCAGAAAGTTTTAGATGTCTCCTTATTTAGCACACCTGATTTAACTCATCAGCTTGTTAGGGACACTTGTTTACCGTTTTAGAAGGAGGCCTATGAGTCGAATCAGGTGTTTTAAATAAGGAGACATCTAAAACTTTCTGGGAGGGGGTGCCCTAGGACCAGGGTTGGGAAACACTGCTTTAACACATTCTAACTGACCCACTGATGTCACATGGACTACTTTGATGATGTTTTATTACCTTTCTGGACATGGACAGTATATTGTACACAGATTTTCAATGAAGGGTCAACAAGCTCTCAAACAAAATATAAAACATCTTAAACTGTGTTTCCGAAGAGGAACGGAGGTCTTACGAGTTTGGAACGACATGAGGGTGAGACATTAATGACATTATTTTCATTTTTGGGAAAACTATCCCTTTAAGCCAGGACTAGGCCTTAGTTTAATTAGGAAATATAACCAGTTTTAACAACATGCCTTACTAAAAACATTACTGGCATGCATTTTAAGGCAAAACAAAGAGCTCTGATGTGTATTAAGATATGTCAGTGAAGGTTTTGTTCAATTTGGACAGCTCTTACATTTATTTTAAGTTAGGACTAGTCTAAACCCTGTCTGGGAAACCACCCCATAAACTATTCACAAATAATCCTACTCATATACAGTGAAAAACTATATAAAGAGCAGCCCTCTATTGGATGTAGAAGACAATTGTTGTTCGGCACTACTGTATGTATTTATGGCACAAAGATGATCAACTCACTCTTAAGCACCACAGAGAAACCACCATCAACCAGAAACCAGGATTTTGAAACAAAGAGGAATTTGCTTCAGGGTACATTACCACACAGCAGACCTGTACACTCAGAATAACGTGTCTTTGAATTTAGCAACACCATTAAAACGCACCCTGAGAGACAACAATGAGGTCAGACAGAAATTGTACAATAAGCAAAAGTGGTGACACGCCACAAGTTAAAACACACACACACAAGCCCACATGCATTCTCTTAGAAGACAGTTGCAAAAATCTATTATAGTTCATATCTACAGAGAATGCTGCATAACTCCTAATCCAGGCCTTGGTAATCTCTAGGCTGGACTACTACTGCTCACCTACAGAACTTTCACTTGCACTCCGCCGAAATACTTTTACACTTTTCTGCATTCCCAAATCCCATTCAGAACGTTACATGAAGCAAATGAGCGACGCCTTGTCATACCTTCACAAAAAGGCACTAAATCACGTTCCTGCTAATTTTCCTTCACAACTCCCTACTGGTGGAATGATCTTCCAAAAAGAGTCCGGTCAGCCACATATCTTGCAACATTCAAAAAAGATCTCTTCCAAAAATACTTGACAAAGTGATATTGACTGCATTACCAGTTCTTTCATCTAAAATAAAAAACAACAACTAACTCACTCTATCCATCTCTCTTCCTCTGTCTTTCTCAACAGGTGCAGTTTTGTAATACTGAAAACTTGTAACTTGGTATAAGAACTTCCTATGACAAATTGCTTTTTTTGTTTCTTAATCTTTGTAAGTCGCTTTGGATAAAAGCATCTGCTAAATGCTTAAATGTAAATGTAAAGAGGTATGCAGGAAGACATGCAAACATAGTAATTTGGATCAATGGGTCAACATCAATCCTATTTAAATGGAGGGTAAGCAAACAGGTTTTTAGTTTACCCATGCTGCTGTAGAAACTTTTGAAAGTGCATTTGTTGCCATTAATAATTCACACAATTAAAAGTGCCCAATAACAAAAACGAGGAAAAATTAGCAGTATTAAGCTGGGATCTCATTATGGCAGCTATCATGAGGGGCAACATAATTCATTTTTTAACAAAATGTTCAGTTATAATAATTGCCATTTAGAACAGGGCCATAGTGTCAAAGCAGTGGTTCTCAAACTTGGGGGCAAGTTTTATTAAAATATATAAAATGCATGAATTTATTATAATTCTGTGCAATTAAACCTTAAGACTAAAATAAGAAAAATAAGACTACTAACCAACAGCACTATATTGTATCATTTAAAATTTTGTGTTTAAATCAAATTCTAAGTTTGAGATGGTTTTATTTGATTAATTTTCTTTGGGGGGGGGCAAATAGTTAGCGAACCACTGTGTTACAGGAAAGTGGCTTGTCATTTGATTTTCATGGTATTTTATGGGTCTGAGGCATCCGGATAGCTGCACTAAGCAGATGCACTGCATTGTCACAGCACTGCCAAGGAACATAGCAATTTCACACCATAGCTTCCTGAATACAAGGCTGATCTAATAAATGATGACATCAGGAAAAATAAATTCTGGGGATTAGTGCATTTCAGTATTTAGAACACGGAGACAAAGAGTATTTTTAAACACATTTTCTGTCACTGTTTTCTTTAAAATATTAAATATTACTATATTTTAAATTAAGAGGCTGGTGACAGAGTGATAAAGAGATCAAAAGCTTTCTTTTTTTTGGACCAGACGACGAGCAACCAGATTTTATTCACCCAAACAAAAGCAAAAACTTCTGATGAGTCAGAGTTTTTCATTTTACTCTCCTGACTATGAACAAACACACATAAATAAACACAGCATTATAAAACACCCTCCAACAAACAAACATACGGCATGGGAATACTGCAGTGAATGAAAGACAAGAATGCCAGTGAGTGAGCACAAAGAAAAAGGTTACCTTAAAGTTATTAAGAAATACAAATCATCCAATTAAATATAATATAGACAGTGCAAGACGTAACGTTAGTTCCTGGGTTACACCCACACTCAAAAATCTAATATCTTAAACACAATCACTCTCAAACATGTTGCTGTTAACTAATAAATAGAGCAGTGTTTTAAACCAAGAAATTGGCATTTAAGTTAAATGACAACACGTAAAAACATTAGGTTTTACACCATTACCCCATTTTCCTCAATATACGGCATTATTTGTCATTTCCATTTCAATTTTCTCAAATGTACAGTATGGCATAATGTGTATTTTCCATGTTACTTCTCTCAATATGTATGTGTGAGAAAACTGTGATATAATGACATGTATAAATGTACATGTAGGCTACCTTATGCAATGACAGAGCAATGTCAAATGTCAGGTAACAAACTTTTCAAGTCAAACAAGCATCAGAAATCTCATAAAAGCTAAAAAAAAACCTCAAGAAAATAATAAAACAGGATGACTTTAAGGGCTAAAGTTTAAAATGATCCGAACATAATTTTCTTCCCTCAGGTGAGTCAGTTTAACGTTAACGTTACCTGTGTGACAGATTCTCTCGCTAAAGTCTCTTACAAACTTCCCTTCTTTCGTAAAATCTTACACGTATTTCAGTAAACTAAAACGAGTATTAAAGGTTTTTATAAATGTCTATTTCGGCAGAGCTAAGGTAAGCAGACCTGAGGAAACAGGTTCGCTCTCATTCCTACCTGCTAATCTGCTAACGCGCTACAAAAATCCCTAAAACTTGATAAAACGCCTTCGACCGTACATGTTTTTGCACCTGAGCGAGAAATAAACGTACCTGTACCGACCTCCAGGTGTTTCGTGGACTAAAGCTTGATAAATACGTGAACTACGAGGCAACTCGGTCGCGTTGAGAAGTTGTGCGTCGAAGTTCCTGATTCATGAGCGGCGGCGAGAGCAAACTTCTCCGGCACGTTTGCGCCTAGTTTTCCTACAAGCGCACTCCCGCGGCTCCGCTCCCACGCGCTCCTGTTTGACCGGTGAATACCTCACTGCTCAACCTGTGCGCTTTACTGGAGTATGAGTGATTGGTGGGATACTGACGCCATCGTGAGGCGAGAGATGGGAAACACAAACACTAATGAAAGTTAAAGGGATATTCCACCAAAAAAACATGTCATCATTTACTCACTCTTATATTGTTACAAACTTGTATGAATTTCTTTGGTCTCATTCCACAAAGGAAGATATTTTGAGAAAGTGTTTAAAACCAAACCGACCATGAGTCCCATTGACTTCCATAGTAGGATAAAAAATACTATGGGAGTGAATGGGCTACTTGGTTTGATTTTAAACATTCATCAGAATATCTTACTTTGTGGTCATCAGAACACAGAAATGGATACAGGTGAGGTTTGTAACAACATGAGAGTAAGTAAATTATGACAGAATTTTCATTTTTGGGTGAATGGTCCTTTTGAATCAAGATTACTGTGTCATCAACATAGCTTTTATAAAGTCTTTAAGAGAAAATTCTGGTGTGCATTTTGAGAGGAAATTATGGCATACATTTTAAGATTTGTTGGTGCAATACTGCCCTACAAAGGCTAAGTGCCGTAACTACGAAAACACTGAAACTAAGAAAAATGCCCTTAAAGTTTTTTTACATCAGCCGGTCAAACATGTTACTGTAATTTTGGCACACACGTTTCTCTGAAATGGGACAAAATTGAACCAGGAGACTTTGTCAAAAGACACAACAGATCTCACAAAGCCCATTTTAACACTTAACTCAATTTTGCCCAAATGCGTAGTTAGCTTACTGCGCTTTTGGCTTTGTACTAGGACAGAATACTTTTAGTTAAATAATTAATGTATGTGCCTTACGAAAATGAACTGTGGTTTTGTTGTAGTAAAAGTGTACTAATCAAGTTTTGGTTTATTGATTACCATTTTAAACTATGGTTAGCAAGGTCATGGTTTGTGGTAAACAAATATTTTTTGTTCTGGGTGACTACTGAAGATGCTAAACTATAACATGATTTATTTTGCATAGTTATTTTGTTATTATAGATTTTTAAACCGTATGGTTAAATCTAAACGACACATGAAACTTAAAGGCGCTCTAAGCAAATCCGTGAGACGTCACTTTTTTATGTTTGAACTGTTTTTAAACAAACGGAGCGTAGCTAACTCCTCCCCCTCACTTCCGTGCTTTCATGAACGCGCCCAGCCCCCACCCCAAAATCCTTCTTGTCGTTTATTGGCTGGAACACTTTGTTATCGTTTCGTGGTGTTAGGTTTGTCCACTGTGTTTATATTGCAGTTTGCGAAGCCTGGGCTGTCTACAGAGACCGTGTTTTTTTACAGCTTGATCAGTGGACAGGCAGCAAACAGATAGTGAGGAGATGTTTGCTGTATGTAACAAAAAATGTTTTATGGTCTAAAACGCGTGAATTCGCTTAGAGCACCTTTAACAAATAAACTGAAATGTATTGTTCTTTGCCATAAATTTTGTAAAATTATTTAACATGGTTGTTACTAAATGAAACATTAACCTGTCACTCCCTCTTTCGTTTGTTCTCTGTCACGCCTACTTACCTTTGTTCAGTGAACACAAAACTTATCTTTACTTCCTGCTTAGTCAGGTTGTGAGCATTTACAAGTCTTTGTCAATTTTCTTTCTGTTCGATCATTTTAACTCTATAGGAAACTTTATTGTTGTTGAGCGGCTTGCTGTTTGTGTCTATGTGCAGTAAAATGGCAGAAGCAAGTGTTCCTTTGACTCAGGATCAGTTCATCTGTTCAATCTGTCTGGATCTACTAAAGGATCCTGTGACCATTCCCTGTGGACACAGTTACTGTATGAGCTGTGTTACAGACTGGGAGTCTGAGGAGGAGAGATGATGAGCTGGAGTATATTTTACACACAGATGATCACATCCATTTCCTCCAGGTAACAGAGATCTGATAAACAAGATAGTGTGTTTATAAGAGCATGTTTTACAGACTTTAATTTCTATTGAATGTTTGTGTTGTTTGTGTTTGTGTAGAATTTTCAGTCTCTCTCTGTTCCTCCTGGATCTACAGACTCACTCAGCATCACCGTCAGTTCTCTTCTCTCTTATGATGAATGTGTTTCTCATCTGAGAGCAAATCTGGAGAATTTCTGCAGAGATGAGATAAAAAAGATATCTGATAGAGGTAAAGCACTGAATCATTCATTTACATTCAGTGATGCAATGATATTTATAATCATGTAAGATTATAAAATAAGGTTCATGCAACTCATACTTATTTGAAGATGTTTGTTATTTCTGTAGTGCCAAGCATTAATATAGCTAAGCACCAAGTCAGGCAGGAGTTCCTACACTGTAAGTTGCAATTAAAACTTGCTCACCCACGCACACACACTAACAGAAAAACAAAAAATTTTCTCTGTAATAATATAATATTTACCTACATAAACATTGCCTACATATTGTTTACTAAACCCTAAAAAACAAAAAATATTTGTAAATTATAACTGATTGTGTTTTCTCTCCACCAGATTTTCGTCAGTTCACTTTGGATCTAAACACAGCACATACATGTCTCTGTCTGTCTAAGTGGAACAGAGTGATTACTTACACTTACAGAGCCCAGCCGTATCCGGATCATCTAGACAGATTTGATTTTAATTATCAGGTGTTGTGTAGTGAGAGTGTGAGTGGACGCTGTTACTGGGAGGTT
Organism: Misgurnus anguillicaudatus; assembly: GCF_027580225.2. NCBI lineage: Eukaryota > Metazoa > Chordata > Actinopteri > Cypriniformes > Cobitidae > Misgurnus > Misgurnus anguillicaudatus. Next base: position 43,046,709 of record NC_073338.2, on the reverse strand, counting down.
GAGTGGAGTGGAAATGTGCGAATATCAGTGTCATATAAGAGCATCAGCAGGAAGGGATGGGGTAATGAGTGTGTGTTTGGGTGTAATGATCAGTCCTGGAGTTTGTGGTGCTCTGAGTCCAGTTGTTCATTCTGGCACAATAACATTGAGACTAAACTCCCAGTAGTGCTCAAATCTTCTAGAATAGGAGTTTATGTGGATCACAGTGCAGGATCTCTGTCCTTCTACAGCATCTCTGACACAATGACCCTCATCCACAGAGTCAACACCACATTCACTCAACCTCTCTATCCTGGGTTTAGATTGTTTAACATACTTGGAAAATCAAAAGTAAAGCTTATTTAAAAGAGTTTTAATGTTTGATGTCCATATGAATCAATAATAGTGAGATTGTTTGTTGAGTTGTAGAGTTTGTTATTTTCCAAGTAATTGATACATGAGCTAAAATGCCAAGTAACGTTATATGTTGAGATCTTTTTAGTTTTAAAATCTTTGAGTAAAAGAGGGAAAACATTACATGTGGAAACACCTGAATTGAATTGAAACCAGTAACACAAACGGTATTCATAATATTACATATGAGGAGGTCAGTTGCAAAACCCTATAAGTGCATTTGTTGTTTTCTTGTAAATTAACATATTTGTATTGTAAATTTTTGTAAAGCATTCATGTAAATGAGTCAATGAATTCTGCCAACAAACATATTTCTGTATGGCTGGAGGCAAATATGTCCTTGGAAATATTTGTACATGACTGTACATAATATATTAATATTACAAGTTCTTGTCCTAACAGATTAAAACATGGGATAATCGACAGCTAGCTGTGCAATAAAGGATTTTATTTTTGGTGATGCATTCATTGGTGAGGTCGGAAGTGGGCAGAGCAAGTGGTCTTGGGGACTGTTTCAAGCTTAGATATGTATAAAGGCTATGTCTTGCCCACACTGCTGGCCAATTGAGTGGAATGTCCGCATCCCATCTTGCCACGGGGCGCTCGCTCGCTCGTAGCGTTGAGTTTTGATGGTGCAGGTACTTTTAAGGGACCGTTACTTTCCTAATTTTTTACCGATTTTCAAACGGTTTGGTTTGTTATAAACGTCAAAGATGTACCTATGATACTTATAAAAATGAAACATGTTAAAGCATCCAGAATTATAGCCACGATAATAACGTTTGTAAGAAACCAAAACGTTTGAAAATTGGTGGAAGGTTGAGCAAGTTGTGATCATATGGAAGTGCCTGCACCATTGGGGCTCGGTGCGATGAGCGAGCGAGCTGCCTGTGGTAAGATGGCCGCCAGGTGATGATGTTTGAGACTTCGCCGTAACACATCTAGCCTTTATACATATCTATGGTTTCAAGGTTTAAAATCACGTTACTATCAAGAAACGTATTAAAAATATTTTTTTACTACTCTGCCCGCGTCCGGCCTCAGACTGTTTGGCTGGCGCTGTTATCCAGGCTCAGATTGTCAGGACGTATGGTTTTGCACTTCTGCAGTTACACAGTCATATCTCATCATTTCAGTTATGCAAGACTAAAGTTCTATCTACTTGAATAAGGAAAGAAAGATATCTCTAAAATCACGTGCTAAATGTGAAATAAGAACACATTGCTATTTGTTGTAATTTTTCCAATTCTGACAAACTGTATCCTGCCAGAGAGGAAATCTAACAGCTGGTCGCAGAGTTCAGACCAAGAAGTTACTTAACAGTGAGCTTATGTGTCACGCCGCGGGAGTGGAGGGAGGACACAAACGCAGAGTTCGGACAAATAAATAACATTTAATAATAAAACTGGAACAAAACACGAGGAGTACATGTAAGCAAAACACAGGAACATCAAAAATGTGACACGGGGAACAGACAGGGTAGTAATGACAATCATCCGGCACAGGCTGACAGAACAAAGGCGTATAAATACAAACACAATCAAACATACAACAGGTGTGGTGTGGTGTGTTGGCGTAATTAGTCCATGAGAGTCCAGGTGAAACGGATAAGTGCAAAACACAAAACATGTCACGGACTAGCCGTGACATTATGGGGATGATCCCTGTGGTAAAAGCAGAACTGTAGTTAATGAAATGCATCCTAGCATAAAGTTAAAATATATGTACATATACAGTACATTCCACCTAATGTTCAAACTAAAGGACGGTTTGGAGGTCATATTGCTTTAGCCAAGATGTGTCGGTCAACATTTTTTTATCATAAAAAAATATAGTACTATCTGAACTTTATGCCCAATCCCTAACCAACCACTCAAATGAAGGGGATGAGGATAATATCATAAGTTAAACTGCACAACCAGGGGTGCGTTTCCCAAAAGCATCGCTGCCAACCTGTTAGCAACTTAGTTGGTTGGCAATGGGAAACTTAGTTAGCAACAATGCTTTTGGGAAACGCACCCCAGGTTAAAACAACTGCTGAACATACTATGTACAGGTGCTCGTCATATAATTAGAATATCATCATAGTTGTAAATCAAGTTGATTTATTTCACTAATTCCAACTTGTATATCATATTCATTCATTACACAAAGACTGATATATTTCAAATGTTTATTTCTTTAATTTTGATGACTATAACTGACAACTAAGGAAAATCCCAAATTAAGTATCTCTGAAAATTAGAATATTACTTCAGATCAATACAAAGAAAGGGTTTTTAGAAATCTTGGCCAACTGACAAGTATGCAAAGTATAAACATGTACAACACTCAATACTTTGTTGTGGCCTCCTTGCCTGAATTACTGCAGCAATGCGTCGTGGCATGGAGTTGATCGGTCTGAGGCACTGCTCAGGTGTTGCCAGGTTGCTCTGATAGTGGCCTTCAGCTCTTCTGCATTGTTGGGTCTGGCATATCGTATCTTCCTCTTCACAATACCCCATATATTTTCTATGGTGTTAAGGTCAGGCGAGTTTGCCAGCCAATTAAGACCTGGATACCATGGCCATTAAACCAGGTACTGGTAGCTATGGCACTCTGGAGGTGCCAAGTCCTGTTTGAAAATGAAATCTGCATCTCCATAAGGTTGGTCCTTGTGTCAAGCCACTATTGAACAACAGACAATGGGCTAAAGACAAAAAGGACTGGACTGCTGCTGAGTGGTCCAAAGTTATGTTCTCTGATGAAAGTAAATTCAGGGTCCCAGAGTCTGGAGGAAGAGAGGAGAGGCATACAATCCACATTGCTTGAGGTCCAGTGTAAAGTTTCCACAGTCAGTGATGGTTTGGGGTGCCATGTCATCTGCTGGAGTTGGTCCACTGTGTTTTCTGAGGTCCATGGTCAACGCAGCAGTATACCAGGAAGTTTGAGAGCACTTCATGCGTCCTGCTGCTGACCAATTTTGTGGAGATTTTCCAACGGGACTTGGCGCCTGCAAACGGTGCCGGGGCTGCCGGTGCCTGGTTTGGGGACCGTGGTGTCCCTGTCCTTGGTTGGCTGGCAAACTCGCCTGACCCTAACCCCATAGAAAATCTATGGGGTATTGTGAAGAGGAAGATGCGATATGCCAGACCCAACAATGCAGAAGATCTGAAGGCCTCTATCAGAGCAACCAGGGCTCTCATAACACCTGAGCAGTGAAACAGACTGGTGGACTCCGTGCCATGCCGCATTGCTGCAGTAATTTGGGATTTTCCTTAGTTGTCGGTTATAATCATCAAAATTAAAGAAATAAACAGTTAAAATATAATATACAAGTTTCACTTTTTGAATGGAATTAAAAAAACTTTTTGATGATATTCTAATTATATGCCCGGCACCTGTCTATCTTAAAATGCCAATAAATGTCTTTACAATCTATCTATTTAAGTAGCTTTGTTTAAAAATGAAAAAGTCCCCCTCTCAGATTCTTTTGTATGTTCTCTTTTAGCCACACCTACCTTCAGTTCACTAAAAACGAAACTAATCTTTACTTCCTGCTTAGTCAGGGTGTGAGAGTTTACTAGATTTTGTCAATTTCTTTCTGCTCAATCATTTCTACTTTTTAGGTGTGTTTAGGTGTGAAATGGCAAAAGCTGTGGTTCAGGATCAGTTCAGCTGTTCAATCTGTCTGGATCTACTGAAGGATCCAGTGGCCATTCCCTGTGGACACAGTTACTGTAAGAGCTGTATTACAGACTACTGGGATCAAAAGAGAGACTACAGCTGCCCTCAGTGCAGACAGACCTTCACTACAAGACCTGTTTTAGGTAAAAACACCATGCAGGCGGAAGTGGTGGAGAAACTGAAGAAGACTAAACGACAAGCTGCTCATCCTGATCACTGTTATGCTGAACCTGGAGATGTGAAGTGTGACGTCTGTACTCAGAGAAAACACAAAGCTGTCAAGTCCTGTCTGGTGTGTCTGAACTCTTACTGTCAAAATCATCTTGAACAACATGAGAAATTCTTCAGAGGCAAGAAGCACGACCTGATAGATGCCACTGAACGACTTCAGGAGATGATCTGCCCTCAACATGATAAAGCCCTTGAGATTTACTGTCGTACAGATGAGCTCTGTATATGTTATCTGTGTATGGTGGATGAACACAATGACCATAAGACTGTATCAGCTGCAGCAGAGAGGACTGAGAAACAGGTAAGAGCTGAGAACACTGACTGGTTTTGTTAATGTGTCAGTTCTGCTCTATAATAAATGTTTATGATCAAACTACATAAATGCTGATCACTATTGAACCTTTAAATTAATTTGGGATGAATCAGTTAATCTCATTATTTCATTGCCTAAGTCATCAAATACCAAATGTTTAAACCTATTGTCATAGTCTGTCAAAAATTAGACTTTTATAGGGCCATTGTTAGATTCAGCTGTGACCGGGGTTATTTTGCACACATATCAAAGAAAACTCAAAAATGTGCAACTGCAAAACCAAAATCAATGAAAAATTAATTCTGTCCATGCCACAAGGCTCATATCTCAGACAACTTTTTCCTTTGAAGTGAAAGTGACAAGCTTGTCAAGTATGCAATGTAGGCTTGAAATGTGACCTTTGCATTTAACCCATTCCAGTGAGTAGTAAACACACACACACCCAGAGCAGTGGGCAGCTATCCCAGCGCCCAGGGAGCAATTGGGCTAAGGTGCCTTGCTCAATGGCACCACAGTCACAACGCGAAAGCTGTGAGACTCGAACCGGCAACTCCCGGGTACAACTAGGCTACAACTTGACACATGTTAGGCATCTGGTAATTTGCTTCAGAGAATGGGGTTTAAGAATGCACAAAAACTGTAATCATTATTTCTACATCCAACAGAAACAACTAAAGGAGACACAGAGAAAATACCAGCAGAGAATCCAGGAGAGGCAGAAGAAGCTTCAGGAGCTGAGAAATGCTGTGGAGACTCATAAGGTGAGTTTTGATCAGAAGAACAACTGCTGTCTGCTGTTTCAGATCTGTTTCAGACTCAGTTAGGACTCTCATTCAATCAGTCAGTGAGGAGTTCAGTGCTGGATGACTTTGACTGAAGTTCACTGTGTGTAACAGACTGTGTGATGTACCAGTAAGAGCTGAATGAATGCTGCTGATTCTAATGCTCCTCTCTCTGTGTGTCCTAACAGCACTCTGCACAGACAGCAGTTGACAACACTGAGAGGATCTTCACTGAACTAATCCAATCTATTGAGAGAAGACAATCTGAGTTGACACAGTGGATCAGAGATCAAGAAAAGACTGCAGTGAGTCGAGCTGAAGGAATATTGAAGCGACTGAAGCAGGAGATTGATAATCTGAGGAGGAGAGATGATGAGCTGGAACAGATTCTACAAACAGATGATCACATCCATTTTCTCCAGGTAACACAATTTACACTTGGTACTGTATTAAGATGTGTTTTTGTCAATCGGATCACAAGTGGATGACACTAGACAGATGTAAACGGTGTTCAAAATGTTTTGAGCTCGTCCACTTTCAACCACATTCAGAGGTAGTTGAAAAGACTTCCGTTGCTTTTGTAGTGTGCATGTGCATGTGGTTGAATGTGTTTGAACAGCACACAAGACCGCCTACTCTCCACCTATTTATCTAATCTGAGGTACTGAGCACAATGTTTTACATCTTTTCTGACTTCTAGCGCAAAAACACACTGTACACAGTGTCCTTAGGCTTTTGTTCCCTTACAAAAATTAACCATGGTTTTATTGTGGTAAAAGTGTAGTAACCATGTTTTTTTGGTGTATTGATTACTATCAGCAAAACCATAGTTTTACTACACTAACCATGGTTTAACTATGTTTTTTTGTCATAACCATGGTTATTTTGTGGTTACCATGGTTTTACTACAGTAACCATGGTTTTTTTGTTTTAACTGTAGTAAAACCATGGTTAATTTTCGTAAGGGTTGATAAAACCAAAAGCGGCTGTTCTCCGCGTCTTTCATTAGTTTCATTTTGCAAGCATGTGAAAGTTGCGCGAGCTTATTTCATCAATTGCGCTGAAATATCAGTCAAAGCTCTTACATATACAGCTATTACAAAGCTCTTTCACTCACCTCACGGTTTTTTATAAATCCCTTATCTTGCTTAATTAAAACATAAAGTTGCAAATAACACCAGAATTAACAGTTAATTTACGTACACAATGCACATATCCTTAAAATTAATCTTGTGTAACTGATACGCTGTAAACCAGTTGAATTTAGATCATGATTTTGAATGTTAGTGAATGACGCCCTCTGCCGGTTGGGCATACCAAGATGGCCACTCGAACTTTGCCCTGGCTTAACCTCACACTGTTATGCTAAGCGTTCTATCCGCAATCCAGTCATTTATATCTTGTTCGGTGGTGACACCATGCTACACAAAATGAGTAACAATATTACAAATAAGCACATTAATTTATTTGACACAAATTTGCACCATTTTGATTAAGTTTTAACATGTTAATGACATAGAGAAACGTGATGCTTTTAAAAAAATTAAGATGATGAATCACATCATTTTGATTTCGCTCACAGGCAGTTTAATAAGAAAAAAACTAAGTTTGCAAACACACACACACACACACACACACACACACACACACACACACACACACACACACACATTCTGGTTTCCATGTTTTGTGGGGACATTCCATAGACGTAATGCATTTTATACCGTACAAACTGTATATTCTATTCCCCTTACCTACCCCATTCCCTAACCCCAACCATCACAGAAACATTTCTGTTACTTCACAATTTCAAGAAACATCATTCTGTTTGATTTATAAACTTGTTTCCTCATGGGGACATCAAAATGTCCCCACAAAGTCACAAAAACACTGTTATTCCTATCTTTGTGGGGACAATTGGTCCCCACAACATGATAATTACCAGGTACACACACTCTCTCTCACACACACACACACACACACACACACACACACACACACACACACACACACACACACACACACACACACACACACACACACTGGTTTCCATGTTTTGTGGGGACATTCCATAGACGTAATGCATTTTATACCATACAAACCGTATATTCTATTCCCCTTACCTAACCCATTCCCTAACCCCAACCATCACAGAAACACTTCTACTACTTCACATTTTCAAGAAACATCATTCCGTTTGATTTATAACCTTGTTTCCCCACAAGGTCACAAAAACACTGGTATTCCTATCTTTGTGGGGACAATTGGTCCCCACAACGTGATAATTACCAGGTACACACACACACACACACACACACACACACACACACACACACACATATATACAGGGCTCAAGAGTGTGACCAATTTAGTGCCCTAATTTCTCAATGGTGCTCCTTAAAAAATATTAGGTCGACCAGTGCGACCAGCAATTCGACAAATTAAAAACTCTGTCTTCAATATGCGTTCTTCAGCAATCTTGCGTCCTTGTGTTCTCGCTTTACATCATCATTAACCTTCAAAGTTCAATTCCAATTCTCAAAAACACAAGTACAGAGGACGCATGAAAATACCTGGATGTTTACTAGATATCGAGGATGCATCGAGTGCAGACTTGCGCGCTGAAATCTGGGGAGGACATGTGACCAACAGGAAGATCGCACACATCTCAATTCTCACAATTGCGTTCTGTGTTCTCGCAACCTTCTGAGGTCGTTCTTCCAAGGTCGCCCGGCAAGACCAATCTCCACGAGAACGCAAGTCCGTTCTTTGCGTTCTTGAAATTGAGAAACAGCCAAAGTCTCCCTTTGGTTCAACAACAAGCACACTAGGTCCATGTCGTGGTATAACCCAATCAGAGATAGTAAAGGGCGGACCCCTCCCTTTGATCGGCCGTGGTCCAGATATTCCTGTGTGTGTGTGTGTGTGTGTGTTTAAAAATATGTGTGACGTGCTGCAGTCAGAGGCGAGTGGCCCGTCTGATAATAAACAGAAGAAGGTGCGTTCCATTCGACAGGGTCCCTGCGGAGTGTTCACTGCTCCCTACTCCCTGAGCACGGTATATCAGTTGAAGTGGACTTCACGGACAATAACCACTCATTTGGAACGGCCTTCAAACGTCATCAAAGAAAGTCAACGACGGGGTCGCGCAGATTGATATAACATAAATATATATAGGACTACATTCATATTTTAATTTTTATTTACTATCACATTTAAAATATGTACACTATACAATAATAAAAAACATTGAGTACTACGTAATGAAAAACGTATGTTTATTATACACTTAAATTGACTATTGCTGCTATTACTTGACTATTAACAGAATTGAAGCCCTGCTGTAACTGTCATGCAAATATGAAAGTAAACTTTTATTTGGTTAACTATGTGTATATATGTGTTTTTAAACGCTTGTCATATGATTGCATAGCGGTCTGACCGTTCCGACGGGTGATCACGTGATGCGCGCAATGATTATCGCTCTCCACTTCCTGTGAAGTGATGTATCGATGTTCCCTGATTCCCTATGCCGTGCGCAGTGCCCTTCGAACTGAACATGTTCGCTCCCTTCGGATTGGAATCTCACTTAAGATGGCGGAATACCCTGTGAAGTCCACTTCGCAGTCCACTTACGGTCGAATGGAACGCACCTAGAGTGGATGTAGCCGCAGATGTCAAGCCCTGGTAGGTTATGAACCACATACAATCGAGTCCGAGCAAGAGCATAATTCTTATAAAGAAAAACGTCTTGAACGTAAACCCAAAGTAAAGCAATGTTACATTGAAAAAAGTTTACTATTTTATTATTATTACTCACAAATTTCTATTTAGGGTTTTAATCTTCATTTCTTTGTATCAAACGCAAAGAGTAAAATGACGTCATGTCTCTTTCATCCACTTGTGATCCGATCGATGAAAACAAACACATCTTAATACCAAGTGTAAACAGCCTCAAACACGACAGTGGTCTTTTGGAAGTAGAGAAAATGTTTTAAAGAGATTGTTTTTACTGTGTTTCAGAGTTTTATGTTTGTGTTGTTTGTCTTCGTGTTTTTGTAGAGTTTCCAGTCTCTCTCTGTTCCTCCTGGATCTACAAACTCACTCAGCATCACTGTCAGTCCTCTTTCCTCATATGATGTACAAAAAATGAAAGAGAAACTGAAGCATGTGTGCAGTGAGATAGAAAAGATATTTGATAGAGGTAAAGCATATATTTATCTTAGAAAATGTTGCACATCATGTAATAACAGTGTTATAATTTGTATTAATACAAAGAAAATCACTCTCTGAATATATATTTTTATATAGTTACTCCTGAACCCAACACCAGGGAACAGTTCCTACAATGTGAGTCTCCTTGAAACATGTCTGTTATCATCTATTTACTTGCAGTGCATTTAATTGTATTTGTGTAATGGTATTTATAGCTTGTTTCAGTATTTGAAGCAGGGTTGGTTGTCTGTTTTTCTATTTGTCTGTATATGACATCAAATTTTAATTGACATACCTGTACAGATTATATCATTTGTCTCCATCAGATTATCTCGGGTTTACTCTGGATCCAAACACAGCACATAAATATCTTCATCTATCCAATGGGAACAGAGTGATAACTGACACTAACAGAGTCCAGCCTTATCCTGATCATCCAGACAGATTTGATTTTTATCATCAGGTGTTGTGTAGTGAGAGTGTGAGTGGACGCTGTTACTGGGAGGTTGAGTGGAGTGATGAGGTGGATATATCAGTGTCGTATAAGAGCATCTACAGGAAGGGAGACAGTGATGATTGTAGATTTGGATGTAATGATCAGTCCTGGTGTTTGTGGTGCTCTGAGTCCAGTTGTTCATTTTGGCACAATAACATTGATACTGAACTTCCAATAGTTTCCAGATCTTCTAGAATAGGAGTGTATGTGGATCACAGTGCAGGATCTCTGTCCTTCTACAGCGTCTCTGACACAATGACTCTCATCCACAAAGTCCAGACCACATTCACAAAACCTCTCTATCCTGGGTTTGAAATTAATAAAGGATCAACGGTAAAACTGTATGATATAGCATAATGTATTATACAGAGATTCTACAAATTATTATATCAGAGTGGTGTTATAAACTCTCTCATGAATTGACTGCTTCACTATACCATCTTTACATCAATAGCTTGTGTAGTGTACAGATTTTTGAGTTAAGAGAAAATTGAATACTTCCTTTTAGATAAATGTATTATTGATTGTGGTGTATGTAAAATGCATGTAAATCATTGAAACACAGATCACTAATATTTATATTTAATAATAATGTTCATAATGTCACTTCATTGTGTTGTTTTTTGTTTAATCAAGTGTGATAAATTTAAGTGAATTTTCATGGTAGGGCATCTACTGAAAATGGTAACAAGTGAGATAATAAAGACTTTCTGTTCTCATGTGTTTGTTTGTGTAGATGTATAAAAACAAAAATGGGCAGAGAAATCACCAAACATACTAAACAATTCACTTTTATTTTAAATTAACACTTACACACAGTGGGTCTCATTCATGAAACATTCGTAAATATATGAATAAATATGTGAGTGATTTGCACGTACACAGACCTTCCCGAAAACTCTCCTCCTGAATTACAAACACTTCGTAAACGTCAGATTTGATAGTTAAATGTGTGTATTTGTTAATGAATTCCAATCAGTCGTACATGGGACGCGCGTGCACGCTTATTCTCAATAACCATAAATCCCGCCCATTAAGTCCGACTGACAACTATATATGGGCATCATATTATGACACCAAACGAAGGATTTTAGCATGTCTTCTTAAAAGCAAATGAAAAAAAAATGTATCAGATGCAGAAATTGAAGTTTTATTATCAGAAGTTAATTCAAAAAGCCAAAAATTTTTTTCAAGCATACATAGTGGCGTCTCAGGTCCTAAAAAAAGGAAGCTTGGCAGCACATTAGATGCTGATAATGAAAATTCGTCTGTTAATCGAACAGTCCCACAAGTGAAAAGAAAATGGTTCGACATGAAGCTTGACTGCAAAAAACGAATTAGTTAACTTCGAAAAAATCTTATTCAAAAATAAAAAAATATATAATTTTAGAGGAAATACACAAGCAGTTTACATTTGAGCAGATTTAACTTTTCACAAAATAACTGGTCTGGGTAGCCTGAAACCAAGGCCGCCTTAATGCACGGGCTTACCTGGGCTGAAGCCCAGGGGCCTCCCAAGTTCAAGGGCCTCCCAAGTTTGCGTTCATGACGAGCTGAAAATGTCATATTGTTTTGTAACTTGTCGGGTTTTCTGTCAATCACTCTAATTGCACGTTACATGGCTGCTGATTGGTCCGTTGTAACTTAACGTAAAATAAAATGTCAGACGTAACATATTTTTTATTCTGCGTAATGTAATTAAGTGCGCGTTGTCAACTTGACATTCCTGCACGTTAGACTGAGTGTGACAGAGAAACGGGAAATAATCCACGAACAAATGAAAGAGTAATTTCTGAAATTTCATAATGCACGAGTGAGGTGCAGCTCTCTCTCTCTTTCGTGCGCTCGCTCGCTCGTTCGCTCTCTCTGTGCTGGTTCAGCTCTCTGGCATGCAGAAGTCTCTGACCCGTGCACAAGAAACTGTGCCGCTAAATTAAGAAAGGAGTTCCCGCACATAATGCTGTTGTTATAAAGTTTAAGTTTACTCGCGTGCGCAGCTGGAGCGATGTAGTTTGATGCGACGTCAGCTCTCAGTACACACACCTGTTGGTAGAAAGACGAGAAAGAGACGCAACGGTAAAGGTGCAAGTCTAAGAAAGTAAAGAGCGACAAAACCATCTCAAATGATCATCCCCTGATAGCACCATTATAATCTCACTATCTAAAGATGTTATATACAGGTATGTTCCCTGTCTGTTTTGTGCATATTCATACTTGGTCGGTTTACATGCTTATGTATGCATAAATACTAAATACAATGCATACTATATCTTCAATAGCCTACAAAATAAATAAATGATTAAAAAACAAGATTCTGTCTATAAAGACTTATCTTTTGTTATCATTAATGCATTTAACAAGATTCTGTCTATAAAGACTTATCTTTTGTTATCATTAATGCATTTTCACTTTAAAACTAACTTTAACTTATTATATTTTTAAAACTGTGGTGAGCATTTAGTTATGAGTGGCAATTTTCTGCAAATTATATTCCAAAAACTATATAAACATAAAGCTTATAAACATATAAACTTTTACACATTTTGGTTTTATTATCACCAGAGGCGTCATGCCCATTCAAACTAAGGGGGCACTTGCCCCCTTGGTTTTTTTGAGCCAATGGATTTTGCATCCAACCTCAAAATCAAATAAGCGTCCATTAATCCGTTATTTGACTTTTAATCTATTTAATATGCACACTATTATACATTCTGTGCTGCATCCTTGTCACTTTTCGGAGATTTTCACCGTTTTGATAGTGTTTTGATCATGTTACATTACTTTTATTCTGGCGGCAGCAGGCTGCAGTCAGTGCAGTCGCAGACGTCATCAGCGTCTGGGCGCGCTCACGAGCTCTCTCCTGTTGCTGGCTAGCTGCTGGATTTTGCTATCTGAGGAATTAAAACGTGTTAGAAACGCTCACAACATTTCCAAACCCCAGTACGGTAATCTGCAGTTAACCTCCTCTGTCTAGGAAATGTATGGTTTTAAATGTGACCGTCTCAACGTTATATTAGTAGAGATTCGTAGAGATTCATCTTCTTGGCACAACGCCAAAGTTCGCCAGAGTTCACACGGGCGCGGAATTTCACATATGAGGTAAAATGTAATGCAAAAATCCGTTCCTCTAATAATTTTATCTAAACATACTTTTTAAAATCATTATTGAACGTTAAAATCAATCACGTGGCTATATGTCATTTTCGTTGTTTATATACTTTATGGATTTAAAATTACATTCATTGATTTTATATGATAATGCAGTTGTTGTGCAAAATGCATTAATGACACAATTAAACAAGCCATTAAGACTTAAATGAATAAAACATACCGTTTCAGATGTAAATATGATGCAAATGTGTCATTATTCCGATTGAATAGTATTTGATATTAAAGTTAGTCATCACTTTTATTTTGGAGGTTTTTGCATGAAAGCAGGGGTTTTCAGATTGTTAGAAATGTAAGTGCCATGGAAAAGACTGAAAGCTCTATAATATTTCGTTTGATGTCTTTGTAGCCTATGCACAAATTTCTGTGAGCTGTTGACACTGTGCCCCCTTAAAAAAAATTGGTGCATGACGCCCCTGATTATCACCACAAGTTGCTGTGTGTGGTTGTTAAATAAAGTGTCTTGTGTTTATGCTCAAGTGGGCTCAGTGATATGTTAATAACAATATTATGGTGTTTTCTGTCTCAAAGAGGGAAAACTCACTGTTGTATGTCTCGAAAGAAACTAATGCATTTTGTGATGTAGATTACCTAGATATAACACTTAAAAAAGAGACTATAAATCGATGGGAAGGGGGGCCTACAAAACCTCTTAGCCCCGGGGCCTCACATTAGGTTAAGGCGGCCCTGCCTGAAACGACTAATTAACAAAGCAGTCTTTATTCTCGGCAAGTAAGTCTGCGCGGTTTCTAAAAATATGCCTTTTGCGCAGCGCTCTGCCAAATCTATATATAAGCCATTGTAAATGTGTTATGCCTGATTTTGGCCATTTTATAGGAAACAATTTCCTTAACAATTTCGTTTGCCAGCCCTATTGAAATCATGTATTTGATTAAAGTGTTCCGTTTGCAGATGCTATTACTGGAGCTTATCATGAAAGAAAAAACGTATATAATTAGTGTATAATATTTTTTACAAAATGCTGTGTAATGTGTACATGATTACGGTGAATTGAAATACAGCCTTATTGATGAGCAAAACGTTTGGATGTTAAACGCACAATTTACGCGTGGCTGGGAGCAGGTGTAGATTTCTTTCGTACCAACCAAGCGTGCCGCACAAGCCCTGAAAAGTGAAGCCAAAACGTCTCCATCGCCCCCCAGTGACCGGTCCCAGTATAGGTCATAAAGCCCACCTCCCTATGTTATTCAATGGGACTTGAATTACACTTCAATTATATTTTTCCGAAGCTGGTTTCTGTCATTTACTGTAGTTTTTATCACGCTGATGTAAATTCAAATGTTTGTTTTTAAAATAGGTTTGTGTTTAGTTAGTTATTTAATGATATTAAAACGGTGGTGTCACGTCATGATTGACAGCTGTGATATCATGTGATATGCGCATTCTACGAGAGCGAGGGCGGGTTTTGACTTTGCGCCTTCCCTTCCTGCTCACTACTGCGCATGACTGGTCCAGAAATCGCTACTGCGCAGACTCAAGACCCAAGATGTCAGTGCCATATCGGGACACTGGCAGCTTCCCTTTTCACCAATGGAAGAGGGCGAAGAGGCGTCGTCCATCTTTTTTACAGTCTATGGTACCAACTAACATTTGGAAAATACGAAAATTTTCATGAATCCGAAAATGTACGCCAAAAGGACTTTACGAACGATTTACACAAAAATTCGTTCTGCTCGTGTTTCATGAATGAGACTCATTGAATAGAATGTTGAAGACATTTAATGAGATAATAAATCATCTCAATAAATCTCTCACAAGGGCTGTGTCCATAGCCCCATATACCCTTATTCACAATTTTCTACATTAGTCCACTAATATAGTTAACTCAAAGGAGTGAATAAAAACGAGTGAGTGAATTCGGACACCTGGGCCCGTATGTATAAAACTTCTTTAGAAATGCTCTTAAGAATAGTATTAAGCTATGACTTAAATGTAGAAAAAAGTTGGAGCAGTCTAAAGCCGAAAGTATACTAGGGACATCCGCGTATGCACGCCGTCCGCATGACGTCATTTTCGTCATCAGGAGGGTCCGCGGCCGGCCGCGCGGACCGTCCGCGTGCAGCCCAAAATTCGAGACCGCGCGGACAGTGCGCGTACAGTCCGCGTACGACAGCGCATGCGCGTGAAAATATTTAGACAGGACACTCCACTATAAACAATTATACAAAGGAAATAGACAGCATTTGCACACACACTATAGTTTTTCTTCTTTAACTTTTACTTCTTCCAAGAACAGAAAGCTGAGGAGCATGTTTGTTTGATTCCTGACTTTGTTGTCTTGTTGTTTGTTCTAAACTGTGTTTGCAATGGTGGATCAGTTACTTTTTTTTTCACCTATCCTAATGTTTTAAAGGTACTGTAAATGTCTCCAAATCAGTGATGCCCTGACAGCCTGTTAGACTAATAATTTGAATAAGAAATCATTTGTATTGCGTATAGTGTCGAACGCGGCCATCCGCGTGTAGCCGCGGGGACTATACTCGGAAAGCTGCGCGAAAGCGTGCGCGCGCGAGCCGGACGCGGACGCGGAAAAAAAGTATACCCGGGCCTTAAAGCAGTCAAATTCTCTCTTGCCCCAAGCCTTCAGGCTCATATCATTGGGTATTGTAACAGATGCTTTAAAGAAAGCGATGAAGATGTGAATCCATGTGCAAAAGGTGTTTATTATGTAAAATCCCAATAAGGGCCAGCAAACAAATCCAAACAGGGTAATCCACAAAACGTAATCCAAATACAGGCTAGGGTTCAGGGCAGGCAGAGTAACAATCAAAATCCAAGAAACAGGCACAGGTCAAAACAGGAACAGATACAGATAACAGGTCAAACAGAATACAGGCAGATAAACAGAATGTGGCGATGTAATAATCAGCCAGGAGCAGGTGAACAGGATGTGACTTATATACAGACAGACAGGAAGTGTGAACTGTGACATGGCATGATGTATATCAAAATAAAAGCCAGAACAGAACAGGATGTCAAAATAAAAGTCCAAAATACACAGAATACAAGAAAAACACAGAACAAAACCATTACAGAACCCCCCCTCTAAAGGGCGACTCCCGGAGCCCAACAAACAAATCATTAAGTCCAATAGAGGGTGGGCGGGCGGGCCAGGACCTCTTGGCAAAGGCAGGGCAGATCAGGGGAGGTCCTGGGTCATGAGGCCAGGATGGTCCAGGGTCGTGGGGCCAGCATGGTCCCGGATCATGAGGCGGATGCGGGCCCGGGTCATGGGGCGGATGCGGGCCCGGGTCATGGGGCGGATGCGGGCCCGGGTCATGGGGCGGATGTGGGCCCGGGTCATGGGGCGGATGCTGAAGAAGTTTTATTTTAATCCCAATCTACATTAATATGATGAATATGAGTTTACCATTATAATCACACGTAATTTGTTTACTATGAAGTTATGCAGGTCATGTGTTGTGTGGATCAGGAGTTTGTTTGCCATGGGATTGCTATTGGAACCCAGCTGTGTGTCTTCATGTTTCAGGGCACAAAGGATTTTAGTATTAGCAAATAGCCAAGGGTCAAATAGGTCAAGGAAAGGAGACACTGGTCTGGTCTGGGGACTGTCATGTGATTCTTCAAGTTACAAGCCTGAACAGAAACATATTGTTAAAGCATAAGGAGGGGAGGGACAAAGACCATATATATTTACCAAGCCAGGCTGAGAGCTTAAGACTGATTTGGAGAATGTACCCAGAACTACACTCGGGTTCTGGGGAGATTCATCAGCCAGGCTCGGCTTCTTATTTTGTCCGGAAAATAAAAGTCTATCTCTTGAAATCAGAACCTAAGACTGAAGATTGTTTTATTTGAGGAAAAGGAAAACCACAACATTTGGTGCCGAAACCCGGGATAGAAAAGAGCTGGACAGTCACACCACCTGGGCGAACCTGACGAGCAACACAAACAACGTATGGCCATAAGGTAAGCACTTTTTGCTTATTAAATTAGGTTTGTGTTGTTTGGCAGACTTTGCTCAACGTGGTGAGAAATTTAAGCTCTTCTAAATTTTAGAACCATAAATGTTAAGTGGGTTTTGATTTCAAGGGTACAATCTAATTAAGGCATGCATGCATGAATCTGTGTTAATTACTTTGGCTTTGATGATCATGGTGAATTGAAACAGATTTAAGTTAAGGGAACGCGTAAGAGTTTTGTATGCAAGGTTGCATATGCTGCGTCTATCGGGGAAAAGGATGACGTAGAGGTTTAAGGAAAAGAGAACGCGTAAGAGTTTTGTATGCAAGGTTGCATATGCTGCGTCTATCGGGGAAAAGGATGACGTAGAGGTTTAAGTAAAAGAGAACGCGTAAGAGTTTTGTATGCAAGGTTGCATATGCTGCGTCTATCGGGGAAAAGGATGACGTAGAGGTTTAAGTAAAAGAGAACGCGTAAGAGTTTTGTATGCAAGGTTGCATATGCTGCGTCTATCGGGGAAAAGGATGACGTAGAGGTTTAAGTTAAGAGAACGGATAAGAGTTTTGTATGCAAGGTTGCATATGCTGCGTCTGTCAGTAAGTGGATGACGTAGAGGTTTAAGTTAAGAGAACGGATAAAAGTTTAAATCGTTATGTGAATTAAGGATTGGTTATTTGTTGAATGATTTGTGTTTGAGTGTGTATGTAGGCCTATGCAGCTGCATAATGTGTGTTAGTGAGAGAAATGTGAACGTGAATCTGGTAAACCAGGGAGAGGCTTTCCCTTGGGCAGTTGTGCTGTTAAGGGGGGTATATCCTGTGAGTATAGGGTAAATTACTATGTTAGAGTGTGGAAGAATGAGCCCTAAAAAAATAAATAAATAAATGCTAATGGGTTATGGGTTAACAATTTGGTTTATCTGTTATCAAACATACATTTGAAATGTAAGGTTTGGTAAAAATAATTGACACCAGATGGGACATCAAAAGGAGCACAGAACCTGAGACAACAGCTGGCTTTCTCAATGGACAATGCAATCAGGTGGCCACCTACAGAGATGAGCAGTTTTGCTTGTCTAAAGATTGTATTGTTCACCTGAGATGGCTCGGGGTGGTCAAATCACAAGTGCTGGTCAAATCACAAATGCTCTTCCAAATTTAAGAATAAAAAGGGGAAATTAAAGATTACTAGATTAATGATAAGAATAAAGGGTTTCATTTTCAAAAGGAATGTAGGCTAGGACAGATGATGGTTTGTTGTGTGAATGAGTTTCATTGTTTTATTTTTGTCGTTGAGTGGCTTGGATAAAGATTTAATGTTAAGTTGAGAAAATGCCTAAGAAGTTTCGCGAACCTGAGTGTTACCGTGTCGGGGCAGACACGTTGGGGTTCGGAGAGAAGAGTTATTAAAGTCCTGCAGGTCAGGTACGGTCTATGTGTTATTTGTCTTGTTGTTTTGGAAGGCCCGGGCTGATAAGAGATATTGTTTTTGTTTTATTCGTCATGTCGGATTGGTAAATTGTGTAAGTGAATCTTTTCCATGTCGACTGAAGTGTAGTGGAAAGATGAATTTGGCCAGGTAGTCTAGATAGAGTTGTTTTATTTTATTTGTGTTAGAATTCAATGTGTCTGTGCTAGAAAGAGTCTGTGTGTGTGAATGTATGAGATGGAAAGAGTGGGGGCTGAGTGAGCAGTGGGTGTGTCTTTCTTCTGTTGCTCTGTAGAGAGCACAGAGAGGTGTTGTGTTACAGGAGTGAAGATTGTTCAAAACTATAAAAAAGGGGATAAAGTTTGAAAGTATGTGAATAAGACTAAGAATATGATTATGGATAAGAGGCAGTTATAAATGCTGGGTATTAAAGATTAGAATTGAAGACATTGTGGTTCTGAGGTATTGTAGCCAAAAATATTAGTTATTACAGTGAAATATACAGCTAATTCTAGAAATTAAATAATTCGTTTAAATGATTGATTAAAATAAAAAAATGTGCTCAATAGGAAAAGATTGCTAGTCCAAAAAAGGACAGATGTTGGTGAAGGTATTTGATTCTATTTGACGAAACACTACAAAATATTATAAAGGAAATTTTATTTTAAAGACACATTGGAAATCTAAGTAATTATTTGGAGAATATATAAATTGGATAAATAAAAACAATAAGTTTGTGAAGTGGTTAAATGAGAAATAACTATAAAATATAAGGTGTGTTATATTGCAAAGAAAAGATTATGGCAGTCACATTAATGGAAAAAATAAGGATTAAACAACTGTTGTGTGGAGAATTAGAAAATAGAATAATTGGATGTTCAAATGAGGAAACATTTGATGTGGCATTGTGTGAGGAGAAGTACAACTAAATAAAAATATAAACTAATGAAAGATAAGAGGAGATAATTAACAGACAAAGAAATGCTCAAAGGGAGAAAGAGAGAGAGAGAGAGAGAGAGAGAGAGAGAGAGAGAGAGAGAGAGAGAGAGAGAGAGAGAGAGAGAGAGAGAGAAAGGGAGGGGGAAAGCCATAGCTCAAGGGAATTGTGAGATTAAAATCTAGCAGGAAGACAGAAGTAAAGCCTTGAAAAGAAAAAACAACAAATTAGAGAAAACAGTAGAGACCAAGTTATTAAAGGTGGAAATAAAGAGAAAAATAAAAAGGACAGGAAAATTATTAAAAGGTGAATGACACAGATAAATTATACAAAGATAAATTATTACAAAATGAAGAGGAGTCTTCGTCTGATGATGGAAGGTGGTCACAAAATAAATTTTATTTTAAATCAAAAGGCAATATTTTGCATGGGTCAAGCTAAAACCTTGTGGGCTGATCATTCCGATCCTTTGACATTCAAGAAAGTGAACAAAAGCTGGCGATCAAAAGACAATGGCAAAAACTGTGTGACATCAAAGTGTTGGAGCTGCAAAGAGAGGAGAACTCAAACTAAACAGTGGACACATCCTACATGAAGGGGATTATATGAAGCAGTGAATGGGGCACTGCACAATGACAATTACAAAAAAAAGACTGAGTGGAGTCCAAAGAGACCCACAAAGACAATATTGTTCTTGGAGACAAGAGAAAAAACTGGACTATACTTTTTCATTTTCATACGAGCCTTTGAGTGAAAGAGGGGAAAGAGTGAAACAGCCGTTCAATGTTTAGCTATGACCTTATAGGGACACATGAAATCTTTATGAGAAAATCAGCTAGACAAATTTAAAGGCTGATCAAGAACTTATGTTGTTAGGTGTGACTACCTGTTCTGAAATCAAATCAGACTCCTATTAATCTGACAGGAAGAAATGCATAATGAAAATTGGGGGTTTTGAATTTGGTATCTACAGAGGAAGTTAGAACTCCAATGATGGTACTAAGCTAAAAAGCAAATATAAATGGCATAGAACAGCTATGGCAGAAAGGAAAATAAAATAGATAAAAGAAATAAATTGAAAAAACACCATAGGATACTATAATAGGTAAACAAGAAAAAGCTGTGAGAATAAAAAAAAAAGAAATAACAAATTATTGTAACAAACATAGGATTTAAGGAAATAAATCTAAATTGTATCTAGTCACGATTTAAGAGCAATTAATGACAAGAAAAGATTGATGATCCAAAAATGTACATACTTTGCTTACAAGTGTTTCTTCATTTGATAAACATTTTTACTGTGAATTATGATTTGCATAAGAAGTAGATGCATTTACGTATTTAATTATAAGGGAAAATATTATACAGGTTTAGAATGGATGAACTACTATTACAACATGCGGAAAGTTAATTTGGTTGATTAATGCTAAAAAGTTGATAAAATGATTGGTTGTTATTGAGTTATAGGGACACAGGAGAACAGTTGATTTGCCAGCATGGGCAAACAGATGTGGAAGCTAAAAAGGGTCTCAGAGTGTCAGGAGATCTTTTTAGATTGTATAGAAGTGAAAAATCTCAGTCATAAATATTATTATCATAGATGTACATGGGGCAAATAAGTGGAATGAAAATAAATTATTTGATTCATGAGAAGAATAAGGATTTTGAGTTGAGATAAGAAGGGAAAAATTGATGTGACGGATAAGAGAGAAGAAAAATTTGACTATCATCTATAATCACAAAGGATGGTGGATAAAAAGGTATAGAAAAGGAATAATCATCAAAGCCATACTTAACAAAATGTGTGAAAATACTAATCATAACAGAACTTATGTTTTACCTAAACTAACAACCGTACACCTTTAACACTGCATGAAATATTCGCCGATAGACCTATGCGTATTGTAAAAACATCTGGAATTAAGTGTTATATGAACAAACTAATTGTCTATGTATTGAGTTATTTGTGTACAGAAAAAGCTGAAAGGAGTGGAGGAGGAGATGAGAAACATGACTCCTTGTGCGAGATGATCTAGCTTATCTGAGGTTCGAGAGGTCGGAGGAGGCCAAACACGGCCACAGGGCACCTAACTGGGGGAGACAAGATGAGACCAGCTCCAGAATGTCCAAGTGGGAGGAGCAGCCGCTGTATAGCAGAGCTCGTAGGAAGGAGAGAAGGAGAAAGAATGCCAATGATATGAAAGAAGAAACATCAAAACCAAATCAAAGTTAAAGCAATTCGAGTATACCGACGGATGGAGAGCAAAGTTTTGAGCACCGAGAGGAAAAAGAGAAATTGTCAAAAGAAATTGAATTGAAAAAACGAAGCCGATTACTACAGAAGATTTGCATGTCTACAGTCAATTAAACTTCCTGGCGATGGACTTTTGCCTTAAACGAGGCACAGTGAAAGATCTGCAATAATTTCAAAGGAACAGACTCTTAAAGAAAGACTGAAAACATAGAGACATTGAACAGAGAACTTAAGGTGGACATTTTATGGGAAACATCCCAAAGATAACAATGATACAAATGGGGAATATTTACAGTTAAGGAAATATATTTGCAAAACCAGATTTCAATAATGCAATAACATTTTCAAGTCCACATACTTTGGGGTGATAAATTCAACAAGAATTCTTATGGGTTACGAGAAAAAGTTTAAGGTCAATTTATCTGGATAATATTTAGGTTTTTTGGGAAATTCTGAGTTTAAAAATACATCTGGTAGGCCACAATTTGGAAATTTGTGTCAATGGACGTAAATAACAAAACACTAAAAATAAAAAAGGAAGGATAGATATTTCAGAATGGTACAGTAAAAATTCTAAATGGTACAGTAAGATTACAATCAAGAAAATATAAGCCTTATGGAATTATAGACTTAAGGAAATTAAATAGGAAATGTTTTATAACAAGAATTTTGAATGAATCAACTAAGAAACCTCTAAATCTATTGTGAAAACATCAAAAAGTATAACTTAAGGTGTAAAAGTGAGAAGAGAAATGCAATCAGAAATCAAATCAGAGCAACATATACAATGAAGGTATTGGAAGATCAAATAATATCGATTGGAGAATTATTTTGGATTGGTAGAAAAAGAAAATGCTTGACCTCATTAGGAGGGAGAGAAAAAGTACTTAAATATGATGGAGACAAGAAATCACTACAAAAGAAGGGTATTTAGAATCCTTATAAAAGGATGAACACAACAATTAATCATCAATTATATGTAGATTCTGTTGATCAACCAAATGGATACCAAATTAGATTAAGGCATGGGATTAAGCTAAATAAGGAATTTAATAAAGTTTTGTCAGAATAAGAATACAGAATAAATAAATTATGTACAGTACTACAATCAAAAAGTAGATTATTAAGTTTACAAATAAGGCATTAATTTATCTTAGGATAACAACTAGATGCAGCCATTAGAAATACATGATAACACATACTGAATCAATTTTAATTAAAGGTTAGTGGGTAAATGAGGCGTAGGTGTCTGCTTAAAGAACCAAATGGAAGTTAAAATATTAGGATGATGGAAAATTTACTTGAAATTAACAAGAATATTATCAGGACTTACGTTACAAGACAGTAATGAATTTGCAACTAGTAAACGAGAATTCAAGCACCTCTGATGAGGATGGGAAAAATTCATTTAAATTGTTATCAAGAATTATTATGTATGATTTACTTAGTTGTATTATTGGTTATTTCCATTTACTAGTTTTATTTGAATTAATTACATTTATGTGTGTATTATGCAATCTTTACTTAGTTTATTATTGGTTATTTACATTTACTTGTTATATTTGGAATACTTTACTTTCATTTGTGTTGCAATCTTTACTTAGTATATTAGTGGCTCACGTTTTCTAATGTTATTTGAATTAATTACATTTATGTGTGTATTATGCCATCTTTACCTAATTTTATTATTGGTTATTTTTATTTACTTTGTTTATTTGAATTAACTTACAGTTATACTTGTTTATTATAATGAATTTTTGAGTTTTTATGCTTCAATTCAGCATCAATTAGTTATACTTACTCGTTTTGAATATTGAATCTTTAATATTTCTTTTGTGTTTATTATGCATACTTTACTTTTGTTTTTATTATTTTTTACTTGGATTCATTAACGTTGACTTTACATTTACGATGCTTTATCATATACTCTACATAGCTAAAACGATAACTGTAAGCGTAGAACCAATTGCGCACAAACTGTTTAGGGCTTAAGTACTTTTACTTTTACATTCAAGTCAAAATGAGAATGGAAAGATGTTTGTCTTATTGTCCATAGTTCGAAGTGCAGTGGCATAATTTAGTAATTGGTAAGGTATAGTGGCTTTCTTTAGCCACAAGATATTAATAATTGAAACGCTGAATTATGAAACTGCACTCCGGATTAAAATAAACAGGAAAGGTGAGGCTAAATTAAGCCTCAGAGCGGGGATTATGAAGAAGTTTTATTTTAATCCCAATCTACATGAATATGATGAATATGAGTTTACCATTATAATCACACGTAATTTGTTTACTATGAAGTTATGCAGGTCATGTGTTGTGTGGATCAGGAGTTTGTTTGCCATGGGATTGCTATTGGAACCCAGCTGTGTGTCTTCATGTTTCAGGGCACAAAGGATTTTAGTATTAGCAAATAGCCAAGGGTCAAATAGGTCAAGGAAAGGAGACACTGGTCTGGTCTGGGGACTGTCATGTGATTCTTCAAGTTACAAGCCTGAACAGAAACATATTGTTAAAGCATATGGAGGGGAGGGACAAAGACCATATATATTTACCAAGCCTGGCTGAGAGCTTCAGACTGATTTGGAGAATGTCCCCAGAACTTCACTCGGGTTCTGGGGAGATTCATCAGGCAGGCTCGGCTTCTTATTTTGTCCGGAAAATAAAAGTCTATCTCTTGAAATCAGAACCTAAGACTGAAGATTGTTTTATTTGAGGAAAAGGAAAACCACAACAATGCGGGCCCGGGTCATGGGGCGGATGCGGGCCCGGGTCATGGGGCGGATGCGGGCCCGGGTCATGGGGCGGATGCGGGCCCGGGTCATGGGGCGGATGCGGGCCCGGGTCATGGGGCAGGCTTGGGCCCGGGTCATGGGGCAGGCTTGGACCTGGGTCATTGGGTAGGAATAGCCCTGGAACACAAGGAGAGGAAGGATCAGAGTCCACTTCGGTCTCCGCCTCGGCGTCCTCTGCCTCCTTCATGTGTCCGGGTACTACCCCCCCCAAAAAAAACTTGGAAAAGCTTCTAAAGCCCAGGGTGGCGAAGTCCCAGGTGGTGGACCAGACAAATCAGATGAATCAGGTGAGCCAGGTGAATCAGATGAGCCAGGTGAGTAAGATAAGACAGGTGAGCCAGGTGAGCCAGACGAATCATGTGAATCAGGCAGGACAGACGAATCAGATGAAGCGAGCGAGTCAGATGAATCAGGCGAGTCAGATGAATTAGATGATTCAGACAGGACAGGCGAATCAGGCGGGTCAGGCGAATCAGGCGGGTCGGGCGAATCAGGCGGGTCGGGCGAATCAGGCGGGTCGGGCGAATCAGGCGGGACGGGCAGCTCAGATGAGTCGGGCAGCTCAGATGAGTCGGGCGAATCAGGCGGGACGGGCAGCTCAGATGAGTCGGGCAGCTCAGATGAGTCGGGCAGCTCAGATGAGTCGGGCAGCTCAGATGAGTCGGGCAGATCAGATGAGTCGGGCAGATCAGATGAGTCGGGCAGATCAGATGAGTCGGGCAGATCAGATGAGTCGGGCAGATCAGATTCAGGGTCTTGAGGAACCTCGGGAACAACAGAGCAGAAGGCAGACCAGACGCACCACAGGGCTATGGCAAATTCCGGTAGTACTGAGTTAATGAGACATACCTCAGCAGTAGTCGATTCAGGCAGGGCGGCCATCTTGATGTCAGGTGCTGGGTGAATAATAGCCCTCATGTGCTCAGGTGCTGGAATGATGGTAGCTTTCTCATAGACAGGTGCAGGTGCAGAGACAGGCAGGATGGCAGCCATTTTGGGAACAGGCAGGATGGCAGCCATTTTAGGGACAGGCAGGATGGCGGCCATTTTGGGAGCAAGCATGGTGGCGGCCATTTTGTGAACAGGCATGGTTTGTACAGGTGTGGGTAGAACAGGCATGACATGGCTTGGTGGCTTGTGTACATACTCCGGAGGTGTATCCGCAACACCCACAGTGAATGGTGAGCCACACAGTAACAAAGCAAAGTCAATATAACTTTCCAGAGACCAAATATCCATATCACGTGGCATACACAAACGCAACCATTCATCCAAAGCATTGTAGAACAAGTTCTTAAGAGTAACATCATCAAAATGTACCTGGTAACTCAAGTCCAAAAAATCATTAACATACTCCTCAATGGGCCGGTGGTTCTGACGGAGTGCAAGCAGGGTGAAGACAGGTTTCATATTGCTGGTGGGAGATTACTGACCTTTGCTGGATTCCGGTTGTGGCTGATTATTCTGTAACGGATGCTTTAAAGAAAGCGATGAAGATGTGAATCCATGTGCAAAAGGTGTTTATTATGTAAAATCCCAATAAGGGCCAGCAAACAAATCCAAACAGGGTAATCCACAAAACGTAATCCAAATACAGGCTAGGGTTCAGGGCAGGCAGAGTAACAATCAAAATCCAAGAAACAGGCACAGGTCAAAACAGGAACAGATACAGATAACAGGTCAAACAGAATACAGGTCAAACAGAATACAGGCAGATAAACAGAATGTGGCGATGTAATAATCAGCCAGGAACTGGTGTACAGGAAGTGACTTATATACAGACAGACAGGAAGTGTGAACTGTGACATGGCATGATGTATATCAAAATAAAAGCCAGAACAGAACAGGATGTCAAAATAAAAGTCAAAAATACAAAAATACACAGAATACAAGAAAAACACAGAACAAAACCATTACAGGTATCTGCTGAATATATATGATAATATGTATATATGTTGTTCTGAGATTGCAATTTTATATTTATGTGTGGTATCATTTAATGGTCATGGTGCAATTGATAAAAATGTCTAATTTCTGTTATTCTAAGATAAAGTGTACCAAAGTTAAGAACTTAGAGCTAGAGGTGTGTCATCCTAAGGAGATTTAGTTTACAGATGCCTAACAATCCCATTTGGTGCATCTGGTCGTGAGAACTGACCAACCAAATCCTGATTTGGGACTTTTATGATTCTTTGTCCCATCTGTGTATATAAGGTGGCCTGGCAAAATAGTCTGGGAAGCATTCTTTAGCAAGAATCTCCCCCACACATTGTGTGTGTATTAAAAAATGATTGAGCGATTCTTTAGCAAGAAGCTCCAACACAGTCTGTGTGTATATTTAAACATAATGGAACCATCTGCATTCAGAACTTCCTGCACTGCTATGTGTCTTTGATTGCCAGGTATGATTTTGACCTTGTGACGTTTTATTTTTTATGCTGATGTTTTTAGTTGTTGATATTTTTGATTGATGAATTAAATAACCAAATGACTGATTTAAGTGTAACCTGCCCGGGAAAATAAATGGTTCACCTTTATTTTAAAACTTGTCAAGTGTTTTATTATATTTTTAGTGTTTAAGATAAATATACTGGAGGGGGCATAGATAAGAAGAATTGCCTCTATTCACTCTGAATTCTGCTGGGTTATTTTTAACCCAACACTGGGTAAATATTGGACAGAACACATGTCCACAGCAGGTCCGAACTGAAGGCACGAATTGTATACCAAAAATGCATTGCCTACACCTATCCTCTTAACAGAAGCCAATGCAAGGAGCGTTTTCATTTAGAGGCTCATTTTCATTTTTGTGCAGAGGCTTAAAAGGGAGCATCCTGTAAGGCTTTCAGCACCATGGACAGGTCCCAAGGAGGAATAGAGGGAGGGCACGGCCGATTCTAACCAGGTCGTGCTGACCCACGTTATATGTAGATATACAGCCCACAGTTCTAGACAATTTATGTGCCAATGCAGCTGGGGTGTTGTCCAGACCCCCGAAGCCACAAGCCTGTTTTACATGGCTTCCCACCCGTGGTGGAGGCATCTGTGCATACAATGGCATGTCTGGAGACCTTACTCAGAGGCACACTGGCCTGGAGAAACGATCGGTCTGACCATGGAGCGAAGGTTAAATGGCACCACGGTGTAATGGTTACTAGACACCAAATGGTTTGTCTTGGCATTAACTGGGGATGCTGGTGAGGTGACCATCTTGTGAAGTGGCTCTGGTGTTGTAGCCATCTTCTGAAGTGGCTCAGGTGCGGCAGCCATCTTGTGAAGTGGCTCAGGTGCGGCAGCCATCTTGTGAAGTGGCTCAGGTGCAGCAGCCATCATGTGAACTGGCTCAGGCTCTGAGAATCTCACGACTCTAAGGGCATACGATAGCAGACTGTTCCCTCCAATCTATAATGTCAATAAGAGCCACATCACCAAACCACATCACCAAATTCCACTCGATTACTTAAACTCAGGAATTCCTCCACATAGTCCTCAATTGAGTGGTTGCCCTGGCGCGGTTCAAATAATAAAATTGCAGGATCCATTGTGGTCAGTCATTCTGTACAATAACTGGGTAAATAAAACCGCTGGATCCGTTAACGGCTAAGTCTTCTGTAGTCTCGCGTAGCCAGACCTTCAATACTGAAGGTCTGGTGTTTTTCGCTGCTTTTTCTGGACAAATCCGGCCCACGAGCTGTTTGACCGACATGTCAAACAACCAATCACAGTTTGTTTCATCTAGCGTCACGTTTCGGACACCCCACAATAACGAGCCGGCTGGCAACAAGTCAGTTATTGAAATAACCAGCCGCAACCGAATAGCATCTAAATAAACAACATTACTCACCATAGGACAACCTTGTGCACTTCATCAACAGCCACACCAATGAGACGCTCCCGTTAAACGTCTGTTTGAAGCATATCTCTCCACTTTTTAACACATACAAGCAATTCAGGAGAACTGAACTTTTTGACTCCACTAACTGCCTCAAGCTAAACTCTTGGACGTCTTTTAGAGAGTCGATGCCGCGAACTTTGCATATTTTAAGAATCCAATGTTTAGCTGATCATGATAACTGCTCATTATTATCCACGTGAACACTCTCTTCCTCAATGGACCGAAACTAATCGCGACACTCGCGTCTCCTGGAAATCCGTTTTTTTCAACCAATCAAAGCCGACTTTAACATTCTCACAGGGTTTCCAGAAAAGTGTACGAAAAACATCAGACGTTCAGCCAACAGTTTGTGGGCGTGACGTCTGAGGCTGAGACTAAGTCTTCTGTAACAATTGCTCTTAGGCTTGTAGGGTTGAGGATCCAAAAGCAGGTTTTATAAGAAGGTTAATCCACAATCATAAATCCAATAAACAGGCAAAAGGTCCTACCCATCCAAACATGGGCAAACTAGACAGACAAGGGCAAAAGCATGTACATAATAATCCTAGAAACAGGCAGAGATAAAAAAAACAGGGAATCATAAAACAGGTGAAAAATGCTTAATATTGCAGTGCTCAACTAAACAAGACTTAGCAAAGTGAGAGAGTGAGAGCATGATTTAAATAGTCCAGATAATGGGCAGTAATCACCAGCAGGTGTGACAGTAATCAGTGTGGTGCAAGGGGTTCTGGGTGATAGAGTCCTGAGGTTGATGTGTGGGTGAAGCCTCTGAAGGCCAGCAGAGGGAGCGAAGATTACTATCGTGACAATATAAAAAACTTTACCATTTCCACCTGGGGAAATCCTCAACTGCAGATTACTCACTGCAATTCTGCACGCTGGTGGCGCTAGTCGCTGGGATGAACGGGCCCTCTTAACCACTTATCGCAACATTCTAAACCTGAGTTTTCTGCCATTATCAGCCTTTGATGATGCGATGGGATTGAAAAACTTAATCCAGCAAGCCATACGAACGGAAAATCATATGTTGTCCTCTTCTGCAGACCTCAAATCATCCGTACTCTTCTGCCCACCAGAACCGCACTCTCCAGGAACAGACCCCATGCGGTTGGATTCAACCAGGATCCCACTGCCAGAGCATTCCAGGATCCCACTTCAAGAGCATTCTCTGTGGCTGATCCAGGGGCCTCATTTATAAAAGTGCGACGTAGGAACTGTCCTACATTTCATCTAAGACCATTTCTGAAATGATCGTAAGTGTGATTCAGAGAAAAGGAGCTTATGCACAAAAAAACGTGCGTACGCCTCTTTTACAGATGTGCGGTTTATAAATCACAAATGATCTTAAAATTGTGCGCAGCTGAATGCTTTTAGAACTCCGCCTTGTAAACGCCCCTAATTTAATTCATTAGCATATAAATATTAAATTTATAAAAAATAAACATATTTGTTGTCGTTTGCTTAAGTTTTTAATATTTCTAAATTCTAACATGGAAACTTTATTGACATCACTCAAGTTAAGGCGATTATTAGTGGATCTTTCAATTCACGGGTTTCATTTAAATATAGTTTTACACGTAGGCTAAACATATATTATATTTGTGTCTTTAAAGTTTTGTTTCAGTCTGCCATGCCTCCTGCGCGGCGGTGTTAAAATAAGATATTTTCGACTTTAAAATTCAAAGATCGTATCTTAAACTGACGGAATATATTCCATATGGATTAGTTAGGATTTACAGATGTTTAACATTAAAATCGATGCATGGGAATAATTTGTATTAATTTTTGAAATACCCATCACTCTTAAATGTCGCATGTCCCTTGGATACATCGTGGCTTCACAATTTGGTTCCTTTCACGTCGTTTTAATCATTAAATTAGATCGGTTTTACTTTCATTCAATAAAGCACATGTTTTGTAACATTTACATGTGCCTTAAACACTGCACAACAATTTTGCTATATTTTTAAATATTTTTTGAAAAGATGACGAACTAGAAAATCTTTTCTGAACCTATAGCTTGGGCGCCATCTTTTTGCATTAGAATAGGCCTACATTTTAAAATATCAAAATAGGCCAACATATTTTGTTTTAAAATATATTCTAAAACCTGGTTAAATTATTTTGGAGTAGCCTAGAAGGCCTTCTCCAGTTTGTTCATTTTCTGTGTGCATCATTGTTGCATGTTTTTACGTTTCTATTCTGAATAAACAAACAGCGCAGTTTACATGCTTCGTCCTTGTTGCATTAGTTCATTAAGATAATTCTAAACAGATTTCTGTAATTCAAACAACTCTGAATTGTAGTTGAGAACGTCACGACGCACTATTAAAACGTTGTCGGTAATGTGTCGGTTGGACTGGGCTCGGACACAACGTGCAGGGGCTTCGGTTATGTTTTTTTGTGCCCGATCTAAGCTCTAATACAGATGATGTTGACGCTGTAAAAGTTTCGAATATTTATTTATTTTTTATCAAACATATTCAACACTTTTTTTACATTAGCCAGGGGATGAAATAGAAAAATAATTAAATAAAAACATGGAAATGCTGACATCCATTAATACATTTAGCAGCTTTCTTATTTATCAGATTATTAATAGATTTTAGGTAGCCTATTGCTTAACTTCTAATAGAAAAATACGGAATAATGGTTTATAATCACCATATTTACATTTATTTATAATAAACGTTGCAAACAAAGATATCATAAGAGAAAAAACTAATGAAATATTTTCCATATGAATATATATGAATATATATATATGAAATATATTAATTCTAACAAAAGAGCACAAATCTAACCATTTTTATTCTTTTTTTTGAATAAGGACAACTCCAAAATAAATGAAAAAAATGTTTCTGCATGTTGACCACAAAAGGTAAAAAACAAAAAGTTTCGAATATGCCTACCTGCAATACTACAATATTGCCACAAGGAAACGTGCGTACGTCAAGTCGGAACCTGACGTGGAGGTAAGTACTTTTCCACGTCAGAGACAAGTTTTATAAATCTGAGTGTTTGAGTGGATTTGAGCGTACGCACGGTCTTAGATCAAATCTGTGCGTAAAAACGCTTTATAAATGAGGCCCCAGGTTTTGTGTTTGTAATGTGCTAATAATGGGCATATGATTGAAGAGTGCCCCATTCTTCCTCCAAGATCTTTGGTGGGTTCGGTTCAACCAGAAAAGCATATTTACACCCTGCCTACTACTAAAGTTTACCTCACTTAGCCATTACCTCACTTCCTAACAACGGACTTACTATCTTTCTTTAGTTACCTTTCTCTTTATCCCTTTCTCTATTTACCTTTCTCTTTATCTCTACATTTCTTTAAAAAAATTACTAAAGAACCCTTGGCTATGTATATTGTGTTGGACTTGATGAGACTATTTCCAGTGCACTTATGTATTGCTGTTCTTGTGTTGTTATAATTGCTTTTATTGTTTACCTCACTTGTAAGTCGCTTTGGACAAAAGCGTCTGCTAAATGACAAAATGTAAATGTAAATGTAAAGTTAAGTTGTCCTATGCAAACTTCTAAAATATCTACTCATTTCTGGAACAGGAGGACATGGAGAAATGCATCCAAGAAACGCTGGAGCAAGGATTCAAACAACCATCCACTTCCCCTGCTGCATCTTTCTTCTTTGTCGCGAAGAAAGACGGTGGTCTATGCCCCTGTAATGACTATAGAGCGCTGAATCAGAGTCAGTACACTCTCTTCCTGAAAAATGTGAGTTCCATCAAACCAGCATCCAATTCCAGGGATATAATGTCTCCAAGAAGAGTGTAAACATGGACAAGAGGAAGGGGGATGCTATTACGAACTGGCCATCTCCAACAACAATTAAAGAACTGCAACAGTTCCTTGGGTTTGCGAACTTTTACCATCGTTTCTTCCACAACTTCAGTGGCATTGTCTCTCCACTCACTTCTACACTGAGAGGTAAACACAAACATCTTGTCTGGACTTCAGACCCTGAGCAGGCTTTTCAACATCTAAAGCGAGCTTTCTGTGAAGCTGCAGTGTTAGTTCACCCAGATCCAGAAAAGCCATTCATTGTGGAGGTTGATGCTACGTCGACTGGTGTGGGAGCTGTCCTTTTGCAGCAGCAGGAGGAGCCATCCAGGCTTCCATGCACCTTTTTTTCCTATAAGTTTAACCATGAAAACTTTCAGTACCTAGTGAAGTCAAACGATTGAACACCAGACGAGCCAGGTGGGCACTGTTCTTCACAATTCGATTTCACAATTACCATCCTTCTAAAGAAAGTCTTTGTGTGTCCAATCGAATGGAGTGAGGAGGATACAATCCCTAAGACTCAATGTTTTGCCTGGTTGTCACGAAGGTCACAAGCAGGGACGTGCACAGACATTTTGAGGGGCAGGGGCTCAAGTGAAATAAAGGGCACTTCTCATAATTATGTATTTTTTTCTTTTTTTAAACAAAAAAAGTATATATATTAACGCAATTCTGACTTCCTTTTTAAAAATTTATTTAAAAGTTAATTATTTGATCTTCCTCAAACTCACGCAATTGTTTCATTTTTAAAAGATGTCTACAAAATAATCAGTTCACACAGACACCATGGTCTCCTTAGTATTCTAGGTTAATAGAGCAGCAAAGGAAACCATTACACAATGTGCATGTTTTGAAAACATTAAATTACACATTAATGACAAATTTGTTAAAATGCTAAAAACAAAATTGTGACTGCTGAGTAGTGCTACATGCCGATAAATGCTATATGCT
The DNA here is from genome assembly GCF_027580225.2 of Misgurnus anguillicaudatus. NCBI lineage: Eukaryota > Metazoa > Chordata > Actinopteri > Cypriniformes > Cobitidae > Misgurnus > Misgurnus anguillicaudatus. The sequence goes on along the minus strand of NC_073338.2, from coordinate 43,013,436 downwards.
AGGGTTTAGCTGAAGTTCTATTAGTTTGCAATTAGTTGTTAATCAAAATCTGTATTTTTGTCTGATAAGGGCTCAAAATATAAGGTCTGTTTACTAATTTCTGGCATGAGCCTCAGAGCAGAGCAAGCAGAACAGAGCTCAACATTATTATTCATGACCCTTTCAAATAGGACAAAAATAGACCATTTCATTCAAATGACAAATTCTAGGCTTGTAAATGGACATGTAAAAACGTTTCTGGATAATTTTTGCACTTAAAGTGCCTTCTTTGTCAAATAATAATTTAACATATTCTTGCAACACATCCTTTGGCACCTTTAATTTTAGGTTTCATATTTATTAGGGTTACACATGTCAGAAACAACAAATATAGATTAGGCCTATTTTATTTGTATTTTATATTTTACTTTTTTGTGATGTCAGTAAAAATTCAGACTGGGCAAGTAAAATACTGAACCATCAGATTTCTCCCCAATCTACTACTTCACTCCAGTATAACACATTATAGGCTACTTATTTTACAGACATTACAAAAAAACGCAATCAAAAAAGCTTACTACTGTAGTTAGCAATTATATTATTGTTTGTGCTTTATTATTTTATGAGCAGTCTGTTTAAACTACATACACTATAATGTTGCAAGTTTGCAACTCTTCAGGTTAATATGGGATTGTCGTGGAAAACAATGTCCCTGAATCGTTATGTGTAACAACGTGTCCCATATTTTGTGCATAAAACTGTTAATATAAGAATGCTTTCTTCCTCACACACTTACCGGTAGCTGCCTGCATAATCATGCACATGATCGCGTCTCGTTCGGCTGAGCTTTGGCGCTTCTACAAGCGCGAATGCAGCACGAGTAAAGACAAGACCAATCATAAAGCGAAGTACGTTAGAGAGGCGGGACTTAGGAAAGGTAAAGCCAATCATATAAGCGATGTGAGTTTTGGAGGCGGGACTCATCTGTTAACCGTTTATGTACCACAAATAGCGCTATTTTTCTTTTTATAAGAGTTTAAATCTCATTTAAATGATTACTGAATAAATTCATGTTAAATTAAACAAGTAACAAGTAAAAAACACAAGAAACAGACAGACATCAGTTGTTATATGAATAAAGATCATATTATTAATAAAAAAGCACCCCAGAAAAAAGTGCACTTTTCTCCAGGAATAAAAAGGGCAGGTGCTCAAGCCCCCTTTGATGTCTATGTGTGCACGTGCCTGGTCACAAGTATGTTCCTTGACATCATCGTGCACCATTAATCGCAAAGGCACATAACTCTGCAGGCACTGGTCACCCTGGCATCCAACAAACCCTCTCACTAGCAGTTATGGGAACGTTACTTTAAAAAAGTAATTAGTTATAGTTACTATTTACTTCTCAAAAATAGTAACTGAGTTAGTACATTATTATAAAAGTAATTAATTACAAGGAAAAGTAATTACTGCGTTACTTAAAAAAATCTAATATTTCAAATAACTTGAATATCCCTTACAAAATTAAATATGTTAATTACTAAAATGAATACTAAAGAGAAATCACTAATTTTGTGGCAGCATGTGACAATGTGAGGTGCTTTATTAGATCAGAATTACTTGCCACAGACGTGGAGAGACTTTTTCTTCATGGGCATAAGTTGCACATTACACAAACATTCTTGCCTTTAACATCAAAAATGGAAAAGTAGTGCTTTATACTTCGTGTTTGCGACCGCTACCTTTGAGCTTGTTGTACTTGCCATCACCCTGTCGCCTATGTTTTCGGAGTGATTGATGCACGATGACGGGGCTGCATGTCAGTGCTTTGAGATGGGGCACAGCAGCAGCATGCACCGCTGCTCGTTGAGAAGAGAAAGCGACGCGTATTTTCATGTCAGTCTATAAAAGTCTCCAACAACGCCAGAAAAGATAGCTAGATTTTTCCTATAAAGTCGCTAAAGTGATAGAAAGTTGCTAAATCTAGCGACAAAGTGACCAAGTTGCTCAGACTTTTTTACACTGCTCGCTCTGACTCGGACTGTGCGAGTGTGCGTGTCTGTTTGTGAACTCTGCCTCTGGTTGGCTAACGTTGGAAACTAAGCCAATCATCCTCAGCTATGTGGTTCTCCCACCCCCTCTAACACACACACACACACACCAATCAGCATCCGTTATGTTTCTCCCAACACACACACAAGAGAAAAACAGTGTTTGGCTGAGAGAGTGAGCATACGCGGGTGAATATCACTACAGTGAAATCAATTTTAGTAACGTGCAGCATTTTAATGTCAGTAACGTACGGCGTTATAATTGGGAAACAGTAATTTATTTGATTACTCGTTACTGAAAAAAAAAATAACGCAGATACTAACGCCAATTACTTATAACGCCGTTATTCCCATCACTGCTAACTAGGAGTCACATCTAGGGGTGGACTTTACTACAGACCTGGGCGAAGGAACCAAAGGAAGTCGCTAAGTCCCCAGAGAGGGTCTGGGACTTAGCTCACCACCTGCAGGGGGCTGTCAGGTGTTACAGGTAGGGGCGGACCCGAGATATCTAAAGGGCCACGCCCCTTCCTAGTTTCCACCTCGAGGAGGTTCCCAAAGCCACCCCAATGACCAAGCACACAAGGTAAGAGTAAAATTAAAATAAACTTTATTTAAATTAGTTAAAAATGGTAAATGGGGGAGGGAAAAAGGGAATTTAAAATAACGGCCTCTTCTGGCCTCCAAACAGGGGTAAGAGAGGGAGAGGGGGACAGAGTCTTTTGGGGGTCTCCTCTATCCGTGGCGCCCTCCGTATCCTGGAGGCAGAACTACACGAGGCTGCAACACAGAAAGGGAATCTGACAGTTACTGCAATGAACTTTCTTCTCTTTCGCTTACAGGTGACTGGCCACAATGGCTCCTGATAGGTAGGAATGGTAGCCTGCTCGTGGTCTCCTCGCTCGGAGGGTTTGAGTAGGCGAGCTGGCTCGTGATCTCCTCTCTTAGAGGCCTCAGGGCTGTGGACACAAAATCACACCTTTAATGTTACTGTGATCTTTCTCTCTCTCTCTTCTTACAGGTGGCTGTCAACGGTAGCTGTGGTGAGTATTCTACAGGTAAACTGGTTCGTGATCTCCTCTCTTAGAGGGCTCAGGGCTGTGGACACAAAATCACACTTTCAATGTTACTGTGATCTTTCTCTCTCTCTCTGCTTACAGGTGGCAGTCAACGGTAGCTGTGGTGAGTATTCTACAGGTAAACTGGTTCGTGATCTCCTCTCTTAGAGGGCTCCGGGCTGTGTACACAAAATCACACTTTTAGTGTTACTGTGATCCTTCTCTCTCTCTCTTCTCACAGGTGGCGGTCAATGGTAGCTGTGGTGAGTATTCTACAGGTAAACTGGTTCGTGATCTCCTCTTTTAGAGGGCTCAGGGCTGTGAACACAAAATCACACTTTAATGTTACTGAGATCTTCTTATCTCTCTCTTACAGGTGGCTGTCGGTAGCTGATGTTTCGGACGTTTTACAAGCACTGATATGTGATCTTCAGGTGAGTAGTTGGTACATTGCTTTCCTTTTCAGGCGCTGGTTATGCCCAAGGAGTTTGATGCCTTCACTGCAGAGCCGAACGCTGCCCTCTCCCTCCTGTATGTAGAACTCGGAGCTCTGGACAGGGGCGCACCTTTAGAGAGGCTCCATGACAGGTAAGTTATTAAATAACCGGACTTCCACAATATGGTAACTTCATTTACATATATGCCAACACTTTAATGGTACTCACGTCAGGCCCAGATTTCCTGCGCCCTTTCTACCGTCGCCACCAGGCTACACGTTGCTTTACTTCGGGGACTTTGCAATGCCTCTTGGTCTCCTCACTGGGTCACAAAACAGCCTGAGTTAGCTGGACACTTCATCTGCCGCACGGCTCCTTCCTCGATCTGATGTGGCCGACTTCAACCTCTGCGGACCCCTGACAACGGGCACACAGCACTCCACTGCAATACAATCATGTGAATACACTCGCTCTGAAAGTCCAAACTCACCCACAGCACACTCTAGTGAAACAACAAGGTCAGGTTGGGGTCGTCGGGAGTCGGCCGGGGGAGTCTGCGGAGCTTTTCCAAAGACGAAGGCCCAAGGTAGGAAATATAGCTGTTTCAATGACCCCTTTTTCTGCTGATGCTATGCTCCCGGCTCGCCCACCATTCAACTCCGCGATGGGGCTGCTAATCTCCAAGATTTAAAACTCACACTGCACGTTAAGCATTGAGGTATTGATAAATCTGTACATCTGTATAATAGTTTGTTTACTCACAGTGGGTGGTCACACTTTCTCTCTCCCTTCATCACTCTCGCTTTCCTGTTAGCTGATTTTCCTCCGGGATAGTTCCAAACCCACTCGCTGGCATCCAACGGTGGTGTATATGTCACAAGGTGACGATCTTTAGGGGCGGAACCAAAAGTTGGGAATTTTGGTTCCACCCGGAAGTGTTCCACCCGGACCAGAAAGAGAGAACACCGGAACTTCCGGTAGCGCCGCGAGGAGGAAAATCGGCAAATTGAGTACAGCTGTGTCTAGTTAAGAACAGCGGTCGGCGATTGGAGGATACGCCGAACCAAACGGTATTTAAGATCAACTTTAATCACAGTTGGTGTGCTTTTTGTGACTGTTGGGCGTTGTGACTGTTGACATTGTGTAGGTTCACTCGACGCGCTATTGGCGGCAGTCGGATCCTCTCTCTCAAGTTGAAACAGACTTTAGAAGTAAGTGCAAACCTCAAAGGTTGAAAGACGAACGTAACCAACGTAATTGAAGACACATTAAGAGGAGAAGAAACGGAGTTGTGTGAGTACTAACTGTGGAGAAGTTATAGAAGTGTTTGGAAGAGACGTACTGTTGCAGTATTGATGTTGCTGGTCGAAGGGAACGGAGAAAAAGGAGAGAGAGAAACACTTTAAATTGACGAGTGAGTAACCGTACTGCTGTACAGCCACTGTGTATTTACTAACCTGTCTTCTAGTAAACCCCTCCAGGAAAAGGAGAGCGGCCCTACCCCTAAGGAAGCGTGGTGGGTGAGCCGAGGAGATTCTTTGGTCGAAGCCAGCCACAGTGACGAGACCACCACTAAGGCCGCGAGATCCATCGCCAATCGGACTCGGGCAAAGTGGATGAAGACGGGCGTCCTTTGTGTGTACACGATTGTGGTGGGTGAGTCTTTGTGCTGTGGAAACTTTCACTATAGCGTGGTGCTGTGTATTCTGCTGTGTATTGCTGTGTGTGTCTTGTCAGACAAACCCCTGCCTTCATACACTTTGTCTGGGAGAACGAAGAGGCTGTCGGCCCTGGTGGAACACTATTATACTGTACGTGTGAGTGTGCTTCTAGCTACGAGCGACGGAGTGGTGCCCTGAAACGAGTCCTGTCGAGACATTTGGGGGTCGCGAAGAGTGGCGGCGAAGAGCTGGGAAACTAGTGGATACGTGAGTACAACTAGGGAATGCTATTGTGGATATTTTGATTCTACGAAATACATCTCGCCCGTCCCGAGGTCCCTACAAAAGGCCGCCCCTGTCCGGTGGAAGATCGCCTAACGGTGATGTGAGAGGGCAGCGCTCGGCGTTGGTGTGACGGTGCGACGAGTACACCCCTCTGTGACCAACACGCTCGTCGAGAGGGTCCGCCCCCGACGTTACATGGAAAACTGCATATCCCACCTGACCCAATTGCAAGTATCGTAAGTCCGCCGTGCTTACCTTATGCAACTAAATAACCCCCAGGTCTGTGATCTAAATTTGAACAGGAGAGCACCGCATCCAGCTGCTGTCTGTAGAGAGAGAAAGAGAGAAAGTGAACGCCAGAGAAAATGAACCGAACAAACCTCATACTTACCGTAGGCTGTATGCAGCAAAGAGGTGAGAGAGCCAAGTGGAATTAACTGTGTCTTGTGTCCCAGCTGCTGTCTGTGGAGAGAGAAAGAGAGAAAGTGAACGCCAGGAAAGCGAACGGAGCAAACCTCATACTTACCGTAGGCTGTATGCAGCGAAGAGGTGAGAGAGCCAAGTTAAATTAACTGTGTCTTGTGTCCCAGCTGCTGTCTGTGGAGAGAGAAAGAGAACGCCAGAGGAAACGAGTCAAACAAACCTCATACTTACCGTAGGCTTTATGCAGCGAAGAGGTGAGAGAGCCAAGTGAAATTAACTGTGTCTTGTGTCCCAGCTGCTGTCTGTGGAGAGAGAAAGAGAGAAAGTGAACGCCAGAGGAAACGAGCCAAACAAACCTCATACTTACCGTAGGCTGTATGCAGCGAAGAGGTGAGAGAGCCAAGTCGAATTAACTGTGTCTTGTGTCCCAGCTGCTGTCTGTGGAGAGAGAAAGAGAGGAAGTGAACGCCAGGAAAGCGAACGGAGCAAACCTCATACTTACCGTAGGCTGTATGCAGCGAAGAGGTGAGAGAGCCAAGTCGAATTAACTGTGTCTTGTGTCCCAGCTGCTGTCTGTGGAGAGAGAAAGAGTGAGAGTGAACGCCACAGAAAACGAACCGAACAAACCTCATACTTACCGTAGGCTGTATGCAGCGAAGAGGTGAGAGAGCCAAGTTGAATTAACTGTGTCTCGTGTCCCAGCTGCTGTCTGTGGAGAGAGAAAGAGAGAAAGTGAATGCCAGGAAAGCGAACGGAGGAAACCTCATACTTACCGTAGGCTGTATGCAGCGAAGAGGTGAGAGAGCCAAGTGAAATTAACTGTGTCTTGTGTCCCAGCTGCTGTCTGTGGAGAGAGAAAGAGAGAAAGTGAACGCCAGAGGAAACGAGCCAAACAAACCTCATACTTACCGTAGGCTGTATGCAGCGAAGAGGTGAGAGAGCCAAGTGGAATTAACTGTGTCTTGTGTCCCAGCTGCTGTCTGTGGAGAGAGAAAGTGAACGCCAGAGAAAACGAACTGAACAAACCTCATACTTACCGTAGGCTGTATGCAGCGAAGAGGTGAGAGAGCCAAGTCGAATTAACTGTGTCTTGTGTCCCAGCTGCTGTCTGTGGAGAGAGAAAGAGAGGAAGTGAACGCCAGGAAAGCGAACGGAGCAAACCTCATACTTACCGTAGGCTGTATGCAGCGAAGAGGTGAGAGAGCCAAGTCGAATTAACTGTGTCTTGTGTCCCAGCTGCTGTCTGTGGAGAGAGAAAGAGAGAAAGTGAACGCCAGAGAAAGCGAACGGAGCAAACCTCATACTTACCGTAGGCTGTATGCAGCGAAGAGGTGAGAGAGCTAAGTTGAATTAACTGTGTCTTGTGTCCCAGCTGCTGTCTGTGGAGAGAGAAAGAGAGAAAGTGAACGCCAGAGAAAACGAACCGAACAAACCTCATACTTACCGTAGGCTGTATGCAGCGAAGAGGTGAGAGAGCCAAGTTGAATTAACTGTGTCTTGTGTCCCAGCTGCTGTCTGTGGAGAGAGAAAGAGAAGAAGTGAACGCCAGGAAAGCGAACGGAGCAAACCTCATACTTACCGTAGGCTGTATGCAGCGAAGAGGTGAGAGAGCCAAGTCGAATTAACTGTGTCTTGTGTCCCAGCTGCTGTCTGTGGAGAGAGAAAGAGAGAAAGTGAACGCCAAAGAAAACGAACCGAACAAACCTCATACTTACCGTAGGCTGTATGCAGCGAAGAGGTGAGAGAGCCAAGTTGAATTAACTGTGTCTTGTGTCCCAGCTGCTGTCTGTGGAGAGAGAAAGAGAGAAAGTGAACGCCAGGAAAGCGAACGGAGCAAACCTCATACTTATCGTAGGCTGTATGCAGCGAAGAGGTGAGAGAGCCAAGTCGAATTAACTGTGTCTTGTGTCCCAGCTGCTGTCTGTGGAGAGAGAAAGAGAGAAAGTGAACGCCAGGAAAGCGAACGGAGCAAACCTCATACTTACCGTAGGCTGTATGCAGCGAAGAGGTGAGAGAGCCAAGTCGAATTAACTGTGTCTTGTGTCCCAGCTGATGTCTGTGGAGAGAGAAAGAGAGAAAGTGAACGCCAGAGAAAACAAACCGAACAAACCTCATACTTACCGTAGGCTGTATGCAGCGAAGAGGTGAGGAAGTCAAGTTGGATTAACTGTGTCTTGTGTCCCAGCTGCTGTCTGTGGAGAGAGAAAGAGAGGAAGTGAACACCAGGGGACACGAACAGAGAAAGGTACGCAAGCAGTGAAGGGCTCCATTCACCAGTCATACAAATATTTATTCTGCCTCCAGGAAGAAGAAGGAGGGCGCCACGGCTAGCAGGGACCAGGTCGGAGCCTGACGTTCCCTTCCCCCGGCTTACGGGGGTTTACATCTCTGCTGCCCCTTGCCCCTGTTTGGCCCAGTACTACAGACCCCCTGGAGGGAAGAGTCAGAGGAACATTTAGTTTTAAATTGCCCTTTCCCCAATCCCCCATTCTTTTTAAATATTTAATAAATAAAGATTGTTTTAAATTTTACCTGCTCTCGTTGTTGTCTGGTCATTGGGTTGGCTTTGGGGACCTCCTCGAGGTGGAAGTTGAGAAGGGGCGTGGCTTTAGTTAAAGCACAGCCAGCCCCTGGGCGTGACATATACACAACTTATGGACAGGTGAGTCAAAGTTTCCAAATATACAGCAGTTCACAAAGCATACTCAGCCCAGTTGAAATCTTTCATCTCCATGTCAGTCACTGTCTCTTCTTCGTTTTCGTCTTGGTATCTAATCACTCACTTCTTGCTCTTTAAGCAGTATTCCGACTGAATTCACTCAACACAGCCCAACTACACCACCACACACCGTCACCGCGGTCAGAAACTGAACCTTGTAGTGCTCCTTAAATAAACGGCCTCCACTCCTCTTCGCCTCCTTCGGCCGTCTTCTTCCCGTTCGCTATAGTGATCCCCGGGTCAACGGCGCCTTCTCAGGAGTGGACATTTAATCCGCCATTGACGGAGCAGAGCTTTTCCAAAATCAACTCTGCCTCTCTTTGTGTCTCTGCAGCTCTATTTATATTGCCCTTCTTCATTTCCTCTTCCAATTACGGGTTGCCACATTAATCCTGTGCACCTGTTTCCAATAAGCCCCAAATTTGCGTTGTCAGGGAGACCAGGAAGTAAAGGGCAGTGGGGAACCTTCAGGGCCTTCTACGCCTTCAGAGAAGGCCTAAAAAAATTAATAAAAATATTTTTTATAATAATACTAATAAATAATAAAGTATTCAATAAAAATATGTTTTTACATGTTTAAATTTATATTTAATTTAATTTAATACATGTAATATATTTTCTCTCATCTATGTTCTAACGTTAAGCTTACTGTCAGGTTCATATCCAATCAGAATCGTCTGTCTCTATTAAGGCCCGGTAAACTGGCTCATTCATTGGTTAGGACGTCAAGAATCCCAAGGAAGGCCAAGCTATGTGTTTTGGTGTGGAGAGTGACGGGCAAATCGACCAATCACGCTTTGATTTCAAGTGGGCGGGTAAAAAACAAAGCATTGTAAGCCTTCATGAAGTCCTAATCATGCAACAAGCTGGATGCGAGCTGCCGTAAAACACCAAAGAAGAAGAAGTCCTAATCATAGACCGTCTAATGACCCGAATCTCTGCGGTGAGAGTGGTTGAGGTAAATGGCAGAAAACGTGATTGACGTTGTGGCTAGTTTGATAGGGCTGAGGTAAAAACGAAATTACTTAAGCGGGTACTCGTGAAGAGCACAGCACAGAGATGCGCGTGCAGCTGCGCTGCGCGTATCCGACGTGAACCCGCGAAAAATAATGGGTTTCGTTATACTTTCACTTCCTGACAGTTTTACTTGAGGATAGTAATGACTGCAGGTGACGCCGGATTACATACAATATAATTACCTAACTAAATCTCAGAGAATGCAAAAACATTCACCGGGGCTCGGGCTAGGGATTTTGCGAGCCCGCAAAATATAACAGTTATAAGCCACAAGGAGGTGCACTGAGAACGCAGGGTGCTATATTTCCCCTTATGAAAAAAGACTAACAAGCTATCCTACAGCTAAATATATATTTACAAAAAACAAAAATTAAATGCAAATTTACAGAGCAGCAGAGTCTGTATTTGTGTTTATCAGTTAGATTAAAGTAATTTTAAACTTTAAAACTGCATTTAAAGGCAAACGATGCCTATTCTGTAATTTAACTTTGCGTGCTCAGAATTTTTACACGTTCACTGTATGATTTAACGAAATACGAATAGCCTTGTATTATATTCTGAATTTTAAAATTTATGAAAAACAAACTACTCTCAATTTATTTTGGTGTTTTTTCCCCCATGCTCACTTGTCTCCATTTTCCTGTTTTTAAGAATTAAGGCGGTGTAGTAAGTAGAACCTATCCATTAAATTTGTGACTTTCATTTATTGCGCCATGCGTAATTGCGCATGGAGAGGCATTTGCACTTCATTGCATATTTTGAAGGCCCAGCTGAAGTACTCACGGTTCGCCACTGGTAAAGGGTGTTTGCTAAAAAAGGTCTGGCAGGAAACCATCTTCAGACCCCAAACTCTTGCGTGAGTTCCACACTGCCCACCTCGATAAGCCTGCACCCTGAGGCAGAGGTTGCCCTCAGGAGCAGACCATTGGGGGTCACCACTCATCACCAGCACACTATTAAAGTTGCAATTCCACACTCACTCTTTGTCCGGTCTCTTATATGCAAGCTGTTTCCATATATGCTGTGTTTACTAACCGTACTCCCTACTCCCTCGTCTAAGAGCACCGCTGGAATAAAGGAAAGTGCTGGATTTATATTCTGTGACCCAAGAGTGTGTGTGTGTGTGTGGTTGGACATTTCATCTGGATTTATTTCACATCTGTAGTTATTACACCTTTTCTGGTCTTTTGTTAATAAATAACTCTATTTTTGTAACCCCTGTCTCTGCTGTCTTCTGTATGTTACAGCTGGATCTGATTTTGACAGAAAAGAAACTTTTGATTAGGAGAAGTCAATTAATTGGATGATCTTTACCATGTACCTTTTATGTACCAACCACCACAGAACTGCACGTATAACTTTACATTACAATAACAAATGTTATTTATACACAAAGTTAATGCAACGAGGGAAAAACGAATAAGCAAAATGTCAAAGGTCAAGAATCCAACTAAAACAAAAAGTTTCAGTTCTTGATTCTGATTGATCAATAGCTGTGTTTTATTTATTTTTGGTGATGCATTCATTTTGAATGGTGATCAAACTGACTACAGCCAAAGTCTTTTTAGGGAAGTCTCGTCACAAGGCAGCCATCTTTGCAACACCTCCAGGCAATTATTTGCGATACTAACCAACTGCAGAAGCACAGAACCATACGTCATGAAAGTCTGAGGATAACAGCGTCAGCCTAACAGTCCGGGGTCGGAAGTGGACTGTGTCAAATCACGTTACTTTCAAGAAATTTATAAAAAAAATAATTTTTACTACTCTGCCCACTTCCGGTATCAGACTGTTAGGCTGGCGCTGTTATCCGGGCTCAGACTGTCATGACGTATGGTTCTGCACTTCTGCAGTTACACCCATCTCATTATTTCAGTCATGCAAAACTAAAGTCCTATCTACTTGAATAAGAAAAGACAGATAAAAATCTCTAAAATCACAAGCTAAAATCAGAATTAAATAACATATGCCTGACCAACAATTAAACTTGATATCAATCGTACCATAATGTTTGCTTCTCAAGCTTAAATTGCAGTGAAATAAAGTTTAACGTTACTTGTAAAAACGTAGTCTGATTGACTCGTTTGCTATTTTCAAAGTCTTCTAAAACCATAAATTACTTATAATGATCATCCTAACACATAATATTGGCATTTTGAATGTGTTTGTAATAATGTTATTGCTCTTTTACACACGCACACAACTGAATGAACACACACATACTCACATTCTTTTGTTTGTTCTCTTTTAGCCACGCCTACCTTCAGTTCACTTAAAACGAAACGTATCTTTACTTCCTGCTTAGTCAGGGTGAGAGTGTTTACTAGTATTCGTCAATTTCTTTCTGTTCGATCAATTCCACTTCATTGTTGTTAAGCTGCTGTGTGTGTTTGTGTGCAGTAAAATGGCAGAAGCGAGTGTTTCCTTGGCTCAGGATCAGTTTATCTGTTCAATCTGTCTGGATCTACTGAAGGATCCTGTGACCATTCCCTGTGGACACAGTTACTGTATGAGCTGTATTACAGACTGCTGGGATCAAGATGAGAGACTACAGCTGCCCTCAGTGCAGACAGACCTTCACTACAAGACCTGTTTTAGGTAAAAATACCATGCTGGCTGAAGTGGTGGATATACTGAAGAAGACTAAACTACAAGCTGCTCATCCTGATCACTGTTATGCTGAAGCTGGAGATGTGGAGTGTGACGTCTGTACTGAGAGAAAACACAAAGCTGTCAAGTCCTGTCTGGTGTGTCTGAACTCTTACTGTCAAAATCATCTTGAACAACATGAGAAATTCTTTAAAGGCAAGAAGCACAACCTGATATATCCCACTGAACGACTTCAGCAGATGATCTGCCCTCAACATGAGAAGCCGCTGGAGATTTACTGTCGTACTGATAAGCGTTGTATATGTTATCTGTGTATGGTGGATAAACACAATAAGCATAAAACTGTATCAGCTGCAGCAGAGAGGACTATAAAACAGGTATTGCACATTGTTGGTGGGTTGCTATTTTGAGGCAGATTTTTTTGCTAATATTGCATTTATTTTGATTTTTTAATGCTACCCCACGGATTTATTGCATATGATGACTTTGTACCTTTGATAACCATTTCAATAAATAGAACACAACACATTTTTTTTAAACAGCAATCTTAAACTGGTACTGTAATGCACACAGTTTTTAAAACTCCGCCTTGGCACGAGCGCAGCTGGCTTTTAAAGGGGATGAGAGATGAGACTCTTTTTGGTTTATTGAATGTTACGCCCAAAACACACCCATTCCTCATTACGAGAATATGAACAACACTTTTTAGGCGCATAGACCATTCTTCCCGTTAAACTAGCAAAAGTGGATTCGGACACACCCTTTTAGACTGTGCACTGTGCAATTTAGACCATGTGTTTAGATTGTTAAAATAGGGCGCTTTGTGCTTTAGGAATTCACAAAAACTGTAATCATTATTTCTGCATCCAACAGAAACAACTAAAGGTCACACAGAAAAAATACCAGAAGAGAATCCAGGAGAGTCAGAAGAAGCTTCAGGAGCTGAGAGATGCTGTGGAGACTCATAAGGTGAGTTTTGATCAGAAGAACAACTGCTGTCTGCTGTTTCAGATGTGTTTCAGACTCAGTTAAGACTCTCATCCAATCAGTCAGTGAGGAGTTCAGTGCTGTATGACTTTGACTGAAGTTCACTGTGTGTAACAGACTGTGTGATGTACCAGTAAGAGCTGAATGAATGCTGCTGATTCTAATGCTCCTCTCTCTGTGTGTCCTAACAGCGCTCTGCACAGACAGCAGTGGACGACACTGAAAGGATCTTTACTGAACTGATCCACTCCATTGAGAGATGTCGCTCTGAGGTGACACAGCTGATCAGAGATCAGGAAAAGACTGCAGTGAGTGAAGCTGAAAGACTCTTGAAGCGACTGGAGCAGGAGATTGATAATCTGAGGAGGAGAGATGATGAGCTGGAACAGATTTTACAAACAGATGATCACATCCATTTTCTCAAGGTAACAGATGTAACATCAGATGGAGGTCTTTTCGTCTGGGTTGTTATCAGTTTAAACTGTGACCTTAAAGAGTTTAACACCATGCCACCAATTGGAGCGGGTTAAGAGTCTGCTCATAAGGCTTTCTTCAGAGATCTTAATCTCCTTCCGAGTCCTCTGGTAGATCGTAAATTAGGCGACAATCTAATTAAATTCACACTGCAATCTTCAAAGAATTCCAGAGAAACTTGAGATCTATAATAATAATAATAAACTTTATTTTTTTAAAGCGCCTTTAAAAGCAACTTCTCAAAGCGCTGTACATTAAATCATAATACACAGGAAAATACAACATGTAAAAATTAATAAAAGAGCAATAACATTAATACAAATAACTATAAAACCATCACAAAATGACACCAAAATCACATGCAAGTTTAAAAAGATGTTTCTTGAGAAGGGCTTTAAGAATTTCGAGAATCTGTGCTTCCCTGAGTTCAAGAGGGAGAGAGTTCCAAAGTGTAGGAGCATGAACAGAGAAAGCCCTGTCACCCATAGATTTTAGGTGCATCCGTTTGTGGAACAATTAACATATTACACTCAAAGGAGCGCAGGTTGCGACTTGAAGAATAAGTGCTTAATAGACCAGATAACACTGCGGAGCTAGGCCATGTAATGTCTTGTAAGTTAACATCATGACCTTAAAATCAACACGGAACCGGCCCGAGAGCCAATGTAAAGGTTTCAAAACTGGAGAAATATGATCGAATATCCTAGTTCCTGACTGTCAGGATCCGGGCAGTAGAATTGTAATATTGCAATTGTAGTTTTAGAAACTCCAGCTAAAACTGAATTACAGTAGTCCAGGCATGAGACCACAAATGAATTAATCAGCTTTTCAGCGACAGCTAAATTTAGCATTGGGCGTAGTCTAGTTATATTTCTGAGATGGAAAAAGGATGCCCCACGGTCCTCTGGTCAAAAGGATCAAAAGTGAGGCTGCTGTCTAAAAGTACACCAAGGTTCCTCATTTTACAAAAACCGAAGCTCTAAAACAGAACCATCAACAAACAAAGTCAGGGGAGCCGCTTTGCGAATTCAATGACGGGAACCTATGAGCATAACTTCAGTTTTTACCGCCATTCAAGCAAAGAAAGTTATTATTCATCTGTATTTTAATCTCACAATTAGAATGGATGTAAATTTGGGTATCGTCCGCATAAAAAATTATAATTGAGGCCAAGCGATCGCAAAAGTCGAAGAATCTAAGAGTTAAAGTGATATTTCCCAGAGACGGAGCAGGCATGACACATAGATGTGTCTATAAGATCAAATACAAAGGCTTGTTTCCTGCACGATCGACAAGTTTGCAGATTGGTCATTCACCTACAGTCTTGGGAAGGTTAGTTTAAAAATGTATTCCGTTACAGTTACAAATTACTTCATGAAAAGTAACGTAATCCAAGTACCACAATATGAAAGTTATGTAACTGATTACTTTTTGATTTCTTCAAGATCAGATATTATTTATAAAAACAACAACTTTTATTAATTAAGAATTTCACAGAATTTAAATAAAGCATGAAATAATTTTTTCCCACAGGCAGCATTGTTTCTAGCAGCAGTGATTCAATCTGTGACCATTTCTCAATAATGTACTACAGTATAAGACACAGTAGTGTCAAGAGTAGTGATCAAGAGTTCTGATCCGTCACAGCAGCACTACACATCTGTGCAACTGTGATTGTACTGTAGCCTTTGTCAGCATTGCATTCTCATCCCATCTCACCAACAGTTTAATACTTACTCGCACATCCAAACATAGTCAAAGTGCCTCATCTTCTTTCCAATCGCATGAACGTTGCGAAACAGCAGGCGCATCCTCTCAATGAATCACTCAATACGCATCAGTGATGCGCGGGTTGATAAGGAGCGGGTGCCTGCGGTCACACGTCGTTACGAGTCAGCAAAAAATATTTTTAATGATATTCGGGCCGTAAGTGCAAGTATTGTTTATTAATTCGCTGAATAATATTACACCTTATATATATTATATATTCTCAGAGGTTCTGATGGTTTGTGCAGAAGTTCAAGCCGATGTTTCATGTTTATTGTCTGTTTGTATGTGTAGTTAGTATCGTGTGTTTTTCGTAGTGTACGTTAGTTAATACGTTAATAAGAGAATTGTTTCTGTGTTCAATGCTCAGCAAAATTAAAGTCACTTAAGGGCCAGTCACACCAAAAGCGCTTTAAACGCTTGCAAACGCAAGGCGCGACGCACTGCCTTTTTTAAAAAAGAGCAGTGCGGCGCGGCTTTTCATATTGCTAAGCAACCACCGAGTCAGCTGTCTTGTCAATCAAATATTGAAGCGTGAGCGCTCTTTTGCTGTTAACTGTCATATTAGCAGAAACTTTAAAAAGAGGGCGCTTGCTCTGACTTTGTTTGAGGATGAGAGGTGCACAAACACGAAGGAGAGAGTGAGCGAGTGGAGTCCGGTTCTTCAAAGCAACTGTAAACTTCCCTCACCACAACGTAAGGCCCGCCTCTCCCCTCATTCGATTGGACAATGGAAGACGCGAATGACGTCAGGCGCTTCTCGCTCTCAGCGCTCCTTCAAAAACGCGTGCGCGGCAGGCGGCAAAAAACCGCAAGGCGCTTGGCGCGCATAAACAGCGCGCAAACGCGCCCTGCCCATAGAATATCATTCAAAAAAGGCGCCTGCAACTGCCATAAACGCTTTTGGTGTGACTGAGCCCTAAATCTGCTTTGATTTTGTTACATACTTAATAGTAGGCTACTTTATATCAGTAAGAAAGTTATTTTATAAAGGCCACAAAATTTTATGTTCAAATTAATGTACATATATATTTGCGCTGGATGAATGCATTTATTAATTGTTATAATAAATTCTGCTAAATCAGGTAAAACCTTATAAATTTGTATAGTTAATTACAGTTAATTATACTTATTATCCCATTTGAGCTAAAATCTGGGATTCCCGTGGTATATTTTGGATCAATAGTGTTTTAAATAACATTTCATCTACCCCTGCTAAATCGCTACACAGGGATCTGAACAACATGAAAGTGGTTTTTGGGAAGTAAAGAGCTTGATTTACAAAGATTATATTTATTTTACTATGAAATGTTTCAGAGGTTTCTGTTTGTGTTTGTGTAGAGTTTCCAGTCTCTCTCTGTTCCTCCTGGATCTACAGACACACTCAGCATCACTGTCAGCTCTCTCATCTCTTTTGATGATGTACAAAAAATGAAAGAGAAAGTGGTGCATCTGTGCAGAGAAAAAATAGAAAAGATATTTAATATAGGTAAAGCATTTATTTATCTCAGAAAGTCATCAAACATCATGTAATAGTATCTATAGTGTACTCTCTGAATATTTTTTTATGATATAGTTACTCCTGAACCCAACACCAGGGAACAGTTTCTACAATGTAAGTCTCAACAACGACACATAGCCTACACGTTAAAATTTAATTTCCAAAAATGCTAATGAAAATATGTGACCCTACCTGTGAAAACCAGGCTAAAGTCCATACATCTAATTCTTAGAAAACGAGCATCAAAGTTTATTTAATCTAATTATTACGTTTACTTTTTTCTATTAATCATTAGTTTCAGATGATATCAATCTTTGACATGATCTTACTAAATCAATATTAAAGATTTCAATGTTATATTTTCCACAGAATTGTCTTTATATCATGTAGGTTGATTTCATGTAGAAAACAGTAAATCACACAAAAATACTTTAGGTGGGTTTTCACAGACAGGATCACATATAAACAGTAATCAGGAGTGATGTGCATTTTAGTCATTTAACCCCTCCGCATAATGATACATGTATGCAGTAATATTTACATTGAACTGATTGGTGGCTGAGACACACTGGCAATGGCACACTGCAAATAACAACACAACCAAATACAGAAATGCTATTTGAATGTTTTTACATAAACATCACGTGACTAAGAACACTATACGAGAAGGTATTTTTAAGAATATGAATGTTAGCCACTTATTCAACATTCATCTCTCTTTGTGGTATGATTTGAATCTGGCAGTATATGTGACAAAATAAAATCCCACATATGTAACCAGGCACAGAAATAACAACATGCCAATAATCTTCCAGCCAGGTTCAATCCTTCCCTTTGAAACGTGTGTTATCATCTGTGCAATATGTATAATTTTGTTCCCTTTCAGTCGTTCACTACGACGTCACGTCGTGACCGACGAATTGGGAACTCGCTTAGAGAAACCAATCTGCTTCGTATACTACAAAAATGCTAATGAACTTGGCATTGAGATATTTGCATAATGCTGGCGCCGCCCCGCCAGGTGCGTATATAAGCAGCAGGTGCAAATATGGAAATTAGCTTTTTCGCTTTGAAAGCCAGCATTATCTGCAAATGAGAAGCTACTTGCTCTTCTGGGAATGGTTGCTGAAGTTGATTGACAAGCAGTACTAACACAGCGGACGCTCGCAGTATTCCACTGCTCTGCAGCTTTTTTGTTTTGGAGTTTATAGACCCCTTGCACGTGACGTCACGCTCTACTCGCGCGAATTATGGACGCCATGATGGACGGCGGAAGTGCTATGTTGTAGATGGACGGCAAGCCGAACAAGTACGTGTTTGTGCTCGTTAGGGTCATTAAATGGTTATTTCGTGTTGCTATGATGCACCTACCATTACAGAAAAGTGGCATAAATACATTATTTTTACATGAATGTTATTGTTTAATGCTGCAGTGACACCATAAATTTCATAGCTGCCAACTCTTACGCATTCACCGTGAGACCCACGCAATTGACCCCATTCTCACGATGTAAGTAGCTAAACCAGTGCTCGCAGTACTGACACTTTTATATTTTAGCGTACCTTCACTGTCTTTTGCGTGCCACCTTCTCATGTTGCTGGTGCTTTGCTGCAAAGAGTCAAAGAGCATTTCACTTTATGTGGCGCTGCGCAGGAAGTTCGGCAGCGAGGACATCAGAGTACCGCGAGAGCAAGTCGAAATGTTACAAAAGGGTCCGCCTTTACCTTTGCTCTCGCGTTACTCTGATGTCATACGCCGATCAGTCAGCTCCGTACCAGTCGAACACACAAAGCTTCAAGGTCTGGATGAAAAGCAGAGACCTGCCCGGATTCCACGCACGCAGCAGATACCCTCAGAAAACAGCTATTTTAATCAACCATCACTCGCGTGTGCATGTTTGCAAGCAGTACAAGCCTGCGTGATGTTTGCGGTGACAGGTTTTAATAAAAGAGAAAAAAGTCAATTGATATTTGACATCTATAAACAATAATATATATATACGAAATATAATTATATGGTCTTCACATACACATTATCTGTTGCTTTAGTTTAATATTAAACTACTCATTTGGTTTATTTGATTGTGACAGTCCCTCTATCACCAATCACAAATCATCACTTTACGCTTCTCTTTCTCAGTGGATAAACTGAATCAAAGCTGCTGTTATCTGCAGTTATACATTTTACAGAGACCAGTAGCCTATTCATTAGATTTTAACTGAACTTTTTAGGCACTTTTATCAGAAGGAAAGCATAATAGAAGTGTATAAAATAATAGTAAAGACTCTAATCTCAGGCATTTAAACTCGGTAAAAGCTTTTATTTCAATTTCATTTCTAAAATAAAAAATCTCACTCCAAGCTGAACTCAGAAGTTGGCAGCTCTGCAGACTTTTAAAAGCCTTAAGATCAGCACCAGTGTATGGGGATATCCCGTTTACCACATAGTGGTACAAATCATGCGGGGTGAAGTCGGGCAGACTCGGCGTTTAATGAGGTCCGTGAAAATTGAAGGAGGAAGAAGGTAAGGGTCGGTATCCAGTCCCGCTATCTCTAACTTCTCTAAATAGCGCTTCTGTGAGGACCTACCAAATGCCCTACCTCGACCGATAACGGCACAACAACTTCCTTAATATAAGAAGCCATGTATTTTAGTGAAATATATATTTAAACTGTTTAAAACCAATCAAAAATCCAGCGCGTCTATTACTAATCAACCTAGTGCGTCAGTGATTTTGCCGTCCAGCATGGCGTCGTCACGTGGTCTAGGTCACGTGTTTGCAAAGGGTCTATTGTGTGCGTTGCCTCTCCCTGTGCGCATCATCAGCTGAGCACCTAAAGAGTGATTTCCCTAAAAGAGTGATACGTGAGAGCTCTGTGTCTTTTTAAAGACAGCCACTCTCTCGTATATTTGGAGATCAGCGTCCTTTTCAGGATAGCTTTTCATCCATGTGATCTTGGATGCGAGAAGTATAAGGGCTCCAGTGACGGTCACGAGCGCTGTCTTCATGCTTGGGCATCAAGCACTCTGAGGCTGCATTCGTGGAAAGTTTTTGTTCTCTCTGTGAGAGCATAACCCTCGTTTCTACGGAAACGATGTCTGCGCCTTTGCAGTGCTGACACCGCCATGGTGCGGCTGTGAAGCGCTCGCAGGACGCTCTTCGCATCACTATGCTGAGTAGGACGGAGGATGCGTCCTCCACCTATCGGCCTTCTCATCCTCAGCCGGTTGAGGCTCCGGTGGAGACTGCAGAGTCGTGTTCTACGATTTCTGCCGAATCCACTGGACCACCTTCTGGTCCCGTCACTTCTGCAGCATCAGTGGGGTGCTCACTTTTCCCTCCGAGGCGGAGTCGTCCCGGAGATAGCCCCCGTGCCCGCTCGAGCGGCGGAAACGGTAGAGTTGGAGGGGTTAACCCCCCTCCGCTCAAACCATCCCGCCTGCATGATTGGTACTTCGGAGCGGCTCGGGCCTCTCGGTACTCACCTCCTGTGCCTTTCTTTCCCGACGGCACGAAGAGCTGACGTGATTTGTGACCGCCTGTGGCCATTCAGCTTTCACCCCTCACCACCCTCACCAACGGAGCCGCTAAGGGCGGGACCCGTTTGGTGGAGCGGGGGGTTGCGATGCAGCTGCGTCCGGCCACCGCTGCCTCCTGGAGGGACAACCCAACCCTTCCCTCCCGTGATTGTAGACAGTCGTCCGGTTAAGGGCGCTGCCCATCAGGCATGCGGAGAGGTGGCTTCAGCCCTGCACGCAATAACATTGCGGCAGGTTCACCAAGCAAGGGCTTAATTTACGAGGGAGGCCGCGACCTTCAGTCGTGCGATGTCCACCACAGTGGTTCAAGATCGCCATCTTTTGCTGTGTCTGGCTGACTTGACGGACGCAGACAAGAACAACTTCCTGAATGCTCCTGTCTCACAGACCGGCCTCTTCGGCGAGTCTGGGGAGTCGTTACAGCTCCTAGGTCGTGCCTCCGGCGGAAGAGAGCTGCCCTGGTCCACCAACGCCGGCTCCTCAGTCTGCCTCTCGCCATCTGCGTCCTGCGGCGGCCACCTCCGTTCCCCTCCTCGGACCCCATCTCGGCAGCGCAGGGGAACCGGAGCTCGCCCCGCCCGCTTAGCCGCTTCCCGTGAAAATCGGAGTTTGAGTGGCCAGAGATGGGCGCAGAGTGGCAGAGGATCACTCTTCAGGAGACGGTGATACGCTCCTTCCCCTGGTAGAGGGTCGGGTGGAAAATCCTTGGTTGCATGTGTTCCACCGGCTGTCCAGCCGGTACCCACTTAACCACACATAAGAGTGCATTCCTCTTCCCTCTCCAGGTCTCCGGAGGATCGAGAGAGCCGTGAGCGGGCACACACCAGCTCACCCTACCTCTCCTCTATCGCCAGCAGGTGTTTTCCGGAGTCTAGGCTCTCCGCGCAGGAGACCAGAGGACCATCATACTCACCGGAGTCTGCGCTCTCCGCTCAGGAGACCAGACGACCGTCCCCCTCAGCGGGCTCAGGTCAGTGTCACACACACACATGCTGTAGATGTTTATGCTGTCACAGCAGATGCACCGGCAGTCCCACCTGTCTCCTTTCGCTGCCCCACCGCGGGTACTTTGGTAGTGTCGTTAATTCTCATCGTACGGTCCCTGGGTGCTTGGCTTCAGTTCCCAGCCCGTCTCGTTGGGTTTTACGCACGATCCGCCTCGGTTATGAAATACAATTACCGGCACACCGGTGGCACTACTGTGGGGTTAAAGGAAAATCTAGTGCCCGGCCTTCTCCCCTAAAACCTAATTCGCCTTCTCCATAAGTGGAACCGAAGGGCTTTACGCAGACACTGGAAGAGGTCAGCCCTCAGTGGCGTTTTGGTAGGGATTCCCAATTCGTCGGTCACGACGTGACGTCGTAGTGACCGACTGAAAGGGAACGTGGGTTACATACGTAACCGAGACGTTCGTGTTAATGGTATTTGTAGCTTGTTTTAGTTTTTGGTTGTGTTGTATAAGCAGCACATTTCTGCACTGAAAAATAAAATGCAGCATGAAGTTAAAACAACTAGGTTATGGAAGTCTATTTTATGTTTTGGCTTGTGAAAAGTGGACATAATTTAATAAAATCAAGTTAAAATTGTTTAACTTAATTTTTTTAAGTTAAAAGAACCCAAAGATAATGTATATGCTAATTTGACAATAATGCTGCATATTTGGATTGTCTGTTTTTCTATTTGTCTGTATATGACTGTCCGTAAACAATTAAGAAATTTAATTTTAATGAATTAAATTTTAATTGACATAAAGATTATATAATTTGTCTTCATCAGATTATCTCCAATTTACTCTGGATCCAAACACAGAACATAAAAATCTTTGTCTATCCAATGGGAACAGAGTGATTACTAAAACTGAAAGAGTTCAACTGTATCCTGATCATCCAGACAGATTTGATCATTATCCTCAGGTGTTGTGTAGTGAGAGTGTGAATGGACGCTGTTACTGGGAGGTTGAGAGGAGTGGTGCAGTGGATATATCAGTGTCATATAAGAGCATCAGCAGGAAGGGAAACAGTAATGATTGTAGATTTGGATGTAATGATCAGTCCTGGAGTTTGTACAGCTCTGAGTTAAGTTACTCATTTTGGCACAATAGCAATCAAACTGAACTCCCAGTAGTGCTCAGATCTTCTAGAATAGGAGTTTATGTGGATCACAGTGCAGGATCTCTGTCCTTCTACAGCGTCTCTGACACAATGACCCTCATCCACAGAGTCAACACCACATTCACTCAACCTCTCTATCCTGGGTTTGAAATAAATGAAGGATCAATGGTAAAACTGTGTGATGTAGCATAATGTATTATACAAAGATCCTACAAACTACCAGTATGTTGTAAATTGTTTCAGCCCCATGATAAATTATTTTATTAGAGTGGTGTTATAATAATACTCTCTCATGAATTGACTGCATCACTTTACCATTTTTACATCAGTAGCTGTTGTGTAGTGTACAGATCTTTGAGTTAAGAGAACATTAAATACTTCCTTTTAGATAAATGTATTATTGATTGTGGTGTATGAGTAAAATGCATGTAAATCATTGAAAAACAGATCACTAATGTTAACGGAATAAAAATTATAATGTCACTTATTGTGTTATGTTTTCTTTTATGAAGTGTGATACAGAAGTACATTTTCATGGTGGGACATCTCCTGAAGATTGTAAAAAGTATAAGATAAAAGAGTTGTAGTGACTATTTTGTCTTGAGTTTGTTCTTTGTCACATTGATGTTGACTGGGGAAATCTTTGACGCTTGCTTGTTCCAATAAACCAAGAAAAATCCAAAAGAGTAAATGTGAAAGAGTAGGTGGGTTTTATTATAACCAAACAAATAATACAGATCCTTTATCTGTTAAATAAATTATAAAGAGAATGGCTCAAAGGGGCAGCAGTTCATTCAAACATTCCTGTGGCAAGGTCAAAAAGCTATGTGCTCCCAGTCAGCCACACCTCCACCTTGTCACCTTCCTATTTAATGTCCTTTTGACCTGTAGAGGGCACAAGTTCTCAAAAAATAGAACAATAAGGAAAACATTATTAGAATAAATCATTATGTGAAATGAAATGATTAAAAAATGGCTCCTACACAACCGGCCCCTAATTGTTTTGGTAAGCAAAACAATTATTAAATTAAATCAAACTAGGAGCCTTAAATAAATTATTTTACTTTTATGTGAGATATAAAACAAAAAGAGAATACTAGACCATTGTCATCAGGTTTTAGATCTTGTCTTCATCTCCTTCTAACATCAAGCATAACTTTGTGATTGGCCTTTCTAAGATACTGTTCTGTGTCTTGAGTTTCACAGAGCGTACAAGTCCTTTTTGGTCAGGGAAAACTTCTATAATTCTGCCCAGTATCCAAGAACCTCTTGGGGAAGTTGGATCCACCACCAATACAACATCTCCACACTGAAAATTCCTTCTTTTAATGTTCCACTTTTGACGCTCTTGGAGTAGCGGCAGGTATTCCAGTGTCCAGCGTCTCCAAAAGAGGTTTGCCAAGTATTGAACCTGCCTCCAGCGGCGTTTAGTGTACTGTTCATTCTTATCAAATACACCGGGTGGAAAAGTTGGTTTGTTTTTGAGCAGCAGGAGATCATTTGGTGTAAGTGGGTGCAAATCTTGAGGGTCGGTAGAGACTGTTGTTATAGGGCGACTGTTTAAAATTGCCTCAACTTCACACAAGACTGTCTGGAGCCCCTCGTCATCTAAGGTTTGCTGTTTAAGAACAGAATAGAGAACTTGTCTGATGGATCTTATCAGCCTTTCCCATATGCCTCCGTGATGGGATGCACCTGGTGGGTTAAACGTCCAATTTATGCCCTTTTCTTTGAGTGTTTTCTGTATTTTGTCCTGGTTTACTGCCTCAAAAGCCTTTTGCAGTTCCTTTTTTGCACCAACAAAGTTGGTTCCATTGTCTGACTGTAAGTGTTTCACTTGTCCCCGCCTAGAAATGAACCGCCTCACAGCGTTGATACATGAGCTTGTGTCTAAGGAGCTGGCCATTTCAATATGAACAGCTCTACTAGTCATGCAAGTGAATAGCACGCCATACCTTTTTACTAGTGCTCTTCCACGTTTAATTTGAAAAGGACCAAAGTAGTCGACCCCGGTGTTAGTAAAAGGGGGTGAGTCAGGTTGAAGTCTTTCCTGAGGTAGATCAGACATTTTTTGTTCTCCAACTTTGGCTCTGTATCTTCTGCACACAACACATTTGGTCAGAATTTTCCTGGCAGCTGAATTAGCATTTACTATCCAATATTTTTTGCGGAGTTCAGACAACATATGGCTTCTTCCCCCATGTCCTGTTGTTTTGTGCACATGCCTTAAAATAAGTGTGGATACATGCGAGTTCTTTGGTATTATGACAGGAAACTTTCTTTCTTCTCCTATGGTTGTTTTGCTCAATCTGCCTCCTACTCTTATCAACTCATCCTTTACATGAGGGTCCAGTTTGTACAAGGTACTTTTCTTCTTTAACTCAGGAGTCTTTGAGGTGAGCATTTTTATTTCATTTGGGAAGAATTGTGCTTGGGTAAATTGAACAATGGCAACTTCAGCTTTCTTCAGATCTTCAATACTTATTTGCTGTCCACCCACTGTGTAGTCAGGTAAGTCCTTCATCCTGCTTCTTGTAAGTATTTTGCTCCCATTCAATTTTCTCTTTTGCACCAGTGATTTTAAAGTTTCCTTGAGTTTCAGGTACCATGCAACTGCGAGAAGGAGTTTTGTCCAGTTAGAAAAATAAGTTATTAGCTTCTGTGTTGGGTTTTCTTCCTTTAGGCAGGTTGCATTCACTGTGTACATTCTTTTTACTTCAGGGTCATTCAGGGGTAGTGGACTGTTTTCTTTTTTGAAGCACCGGACTTGTTGTTCCGTTTTCTCTTTCCATAAAATGTCTGGACCATGGAGCCATCGCTTGTTGTTAAGGATTTTGTCTGCGCTTTGCCCTCTTGTTGCATTATCTGCGGGGTTGGAATTTGAATCAATGTAATTCCACTGTGATAACTTGGTGGCATCTCTTATTTCTGCAACTCGATTGGCCACAAATGTCTTGAATCTGGTATGTTTATTTGATATGTACTTTAGTACCGATTGACTATCTGTCCAGAACATGGAATGGTCTAAGTGCAATTGTAAGCTAGATCTCAGTAATTTGTCCATTCTTACAGCTAGGACTGTTGCGGCAAGTTCCAGTCTTGGAATTGTTATTCCTTTGAGAGGAGCTACACGCCCTTTCGCCATAACAAAAGTGACGTGAACTTTGTTGTTGTCATTCACAAGCCTCACATAGCTTACAGTCCCATAGCCTTGGTCACTTGCATCAGCAAAGTGGTGTAACTGTGCATGCTTTATTGGTCCAAATTCATTACTCTTGAAGCACCGTTGCACTTTGAAGTTTGTGATTTGAGTCAAACCAGCTGTCCATTTTAACCATTGGTCACGTATGATGAGGGGTGCCTCTTCATCCCAGCCTAGATTCAGCTTACAGAGCTTCTGTAACAAGAATTTAGCTGTTAATGTGAAGGGGGTTAGGAAGCCAAGAGGATCGTAGATTGAACAGACCATTGACAACATTCCTCTTCTTGTAAGTGGTTGTGATTTTAGTTGAACATTAAAGGTAAAGTTATCTGTTTCAATGCACCATTGCAGACCTAAAGCCCTTTCAGTTGGAAGTTTGTCCTTGTCCAGATTGAGATCCATAATTTCTTTGGCTCTATCCTCCACAGGAATGAGAGACAATACTTCTCTACTGTTCGTGGCCCACTTTGATAGATTAAAGCCTCCTCTTTGGCAGATGGATTTGACATCAGCAATTAGTTGCACTGCCTCCTGTACAGTGGGAACAGACTTCAACAGGTCATCTACATAAAAGTTATGCAGAACTGTATCAATTACCTCGAGCCTGAAGTGCTTTCTGTTGTCCTCTGCTGTTCTCCTTAGCGCATAACTCGCACAGCTCGGCGATGATGTCGCTCCAAACAAATGGACAGTCATCCTGTATTCCACAGGGGGTTGGGACACATCTCCTTCTGGCCACCACAGAAACCTCTGGAAGTCAGAATCACTGACTGGGACCTTCACTTGATGGAACATGGCTGTGATGTCCGCCATCAGTCCTATTGGCTCCTGGCGAAATCTGTTGAGTACACCTATAAGGCTATTGGTTAAATCGGGTCCTTTGAGTAGTTCTGCATTCAATGATTTTCCACAGAGAGATGCACCACAATCAAAAACTATTCTTAGCTTTCCTTTCTTTGGGTGATAAACTCCATGGTGGGGTAAATACCACACCTTTCCCTCCCTCGTCGGCTGTGCCTCTGGCACTTTTTCTGCATATCCATTACTGATCATGTCAGTCATGAATGTGACATATCCTAATTTGAATGACGGGTTCCTATTGAATTTCCTTTTTAGGCTCTGCAAGCGTTGCTCGGCAATACAACGGTTATTGGGAAGCATAGTATTGTCCTTTCTAAAAGGTAACTTGATACTGTAATGTCCATTCACAATTGTGGCTGACTCATCTGCTATTTTCAAAAAACGCCTGTCCTCAATGGACATTTCCTTCACCTCCTCCGACAACCTTTCACTGAAATCCATGTTATACTGGGCAATCAGCATCTCATGCAGATTGTGTACAGATATGCGGTTGACTGAATGAGAGGGCATGACGCCGTTAGCCTTTGTTCCTAACGGACCATTCACTATCCATCCAAGCAATGTTCTCATAGCATATGGGCCGTCTCCTTCACTATTTACAATCTGCCATGGTTCCATGGCTTTGGGTGCATTTGTTCCTATCAGCAAATCAATGTCTGCATCAATGGTATAAATTTGAATGTCTCTAAGGTAAGGCCACTTTGACAGAGCGCTCTGGTTGGGTATGTTACCTTTTGACACAGGAATCTTTGCTTGTGTGTATGTCTCAGGCAGAGTTAGGAATACATTGTTGTGAAGTCCACTTACTTCAAGTCCAGTGATTACATTGGTAGACACAGTTCGTTCCTGGCCCATTGTGCGCAGAAGAATGTTGGTTCTTTTCCCTTGTACATTTAGTTGGTGCATTAACTTATCTGTAAAAAATGTGGCAGAACTGCCAGGGTTAAGAAATGCATAGGTATGTATTACTGTGTTACCTTTGTTTAATTTTACCTTCACAGGCACAATGGACATTAGACACTGTTCTTCACCGGCCCCAGTATGACTGCATGCTTCCAGAGATACTTGTCCTGTGTTCACCTTTTTTGGTTCCACATCCACTTCTATAGATGTTTCAGCTCCTTTGTTCTGCTCTACTTTTCCTATGTGCAGTATCGTAGGATGTGGCCTCTCACAAATAGTGCATGAGTGTTGCTGGGTGCAGTCCTTGCTTATATGGCCTGTAACAAGACATGCAAAGCAAATGCCTCTTTCTTTCAAAAATGATATTTTGTCAGTATGACGTTTCCTTTTGAACCAAGAGCAGCTTCCTAATAGATGTACTCCTGAGCAAAACAGACAGTAGGGCTTATGTTGGACTATTGAAGCACTATTCCTCTGTTTGAGAGAAGTATTGACATCAACGGTTGTTGCGTTGGCTGTAAAGCTTTTGTTAGTGAATTTGGGTTTCACGGATATTGACTGTTTGGGCCTTACAATATGTGCTCTTTGAGCAGGATCTTGTATATCACCAAAGACAGGATCCGTCAAGATTTTAACCTGCCTTTCAATGAATTCAACTAAGGTTTTGAAAGTGGCCCTTGCTTGGTTGATTCTTGAAATTGGCAAACTTCCACTCGCCATCTCTCTTTTAATTTGTAAGGCAATTTGCTGACCAATAATTTTAGATTGGACGCCAGATTTAACTCATCCATATATGCAATCTCCTTCATGGCGTTTAAACAACCCCTGAGATACAAGGCATAGGATTTCAGACTTCGGGAATCTTCTGCCCTAATTGGGTTCCATGACAAAGCCTTATTAATATATGCACTGGATATTTGGTATTCATTTCCAAAATGCTCCTGGAGCAGTTCTTTGGCCTTTGCAAAGCCTCTCTCGGGATTTAAGAAGAGACAAGTTTTAACTAACTCCCTAGACTGACCGGATGTATATTGCTCCAAATAATACAATTTATCCTTCGCAAGCTCAACTTTGCTTTCAATGTTGTGCTCAAATGATGTGATAAATGATCTGTATTCAATTGGGTCATTATTAAATACCTTCATCTCCTTTCGTGGCAAAAAAGATTTATCCTGTTGCTTTATCAATGACGCCGTGATGTCATTTTGCCTCTGCAGAATATTGTAGAGCTGAGAAGTATCTTGTGGTGCTCCTCCAAGAGGTTCAAGTGGAACAATAGGTGCTTTTCCTGCCGGCCGTTGTCTTGACTGATGCCGTGATGAAGGCTGAGTTTGCTGACTGATTTGAGAGGGCAGTGACTGATGAGAGATCATACCTGCTTGTGGTGGTTGTGTATGATATGTGCGCGGCTGCGTTGCTTGGACAGAGTACATTTGGTGAGACTGATCTGGCCAGGTCGGCCGCACCGATGGAAGAAAATAGGGCTGCGGCGGAAGAGCATAAGTTTTAAGTCTGACACTTGCATCTTGAATTCCTTGGGCATAACCTTTTTCTTCCTTTGGTTCACTCTCTTCACTCCCTTCACTCTCCTTTCCTATAAGTTCCTTTGTTTTTTGTAATTTGAATGATTTTTTAAAATGTTCATTCGCTCCCACTGAGACATTGCTACTACTCTTACTCTTACTCAATATATTGAGTTTGGCACTAGCAGCATCCAATTCAGTTCTGAGGGCTAGCATTTCCTTTTGCTTCCTCAAATTTTCCTGTCTTTTAGCCAATTCTGCCTCTTCATTCTCTATGTCGTGTTTCTTTTTAAGAGCCGTTAATTTAATTTCTAACGCAGCCTTTTCAGCTGCCGCACGTCCTAAAGCAGAGGAGGCTACAGAAGTCTTTGATCCCCTATCTTCTGCTTTCTTGGAGAGCGTTGCAGAAACACTGTCATGTGGACTTATTTCACATTCTTCATCTTCATTTCCGTGTGCGCATATCCAATTGTCTACTTCTTGAAGGAATTTACTAATTATTTCTTTTTTAGGTTTATACCAGAAGTGATTATCTTCTCCGCGATCTTTCTCACTCAAAGCGTTCTGATACTCCTCATGTCTAGCTTCAAAATCATTCAATAAATCTCCATATTTATCCATATGTTCGTTAACTTCTTTAACATTTGATTCCTCATTCCTTAACATGTCTTTGACAAAGTTCATTTTGCGTGTAAGCAGCGCAAGCTTTATCTTTCTTACTTTACGTAAAGCACTCGCGGTTTCTCCGCAAACATTTTCCATATCGGTAAGATTCTCCTCTACCTCTGTTTGCAACCCTGTTTCCTCTGGTTTTTCTGTTTGGTCAGCCATTGTTTTCACAAATCCAACACAAATAATATCCACTTAGTATTATCTTCACATCTTCATAAATTAGATTATTTCCTTTACATTGTTGTTTTAAATCCAAAGGAGCGCATGCATAATAATAATAAAGCAACGCTTTCAAACTTCCTGTTTAGCCACTTTATCCGTATAAACTTGATTCAAACACAGTCCTAAATTCAAATGATATTTAGATATAACGAATTCTTCCAATATTTGGTTACTTAATCGTCTGTTCCTTGTGATTTAACAACTTAAAGTAGCAGCGGCTTACCGCACCTTCGGCGTCTTTCACACGCGGCTTTGGCTTTCCTTTGTTCCTTTCCTTTATTCCTTGCGTAGCTTCGGAACTCATTCCAAATGATCCACACGGGTTTCAAGATCCATAAGCTAGCTTTTTGACTAATGTAGTGACTATTTTGTCTTGAGTTTGTTCTTTGTCACATTGATGTTGACTGGGGAAATCTTTGACGCTTGCTTGTTCCAATAAACCAAGAAAAATCCAAAAGAGTAAATGTGAAAGAGTAGGTGGGTTTTATTATAACCAAACAAATAATACAGATCCTTTATCTGTTAAATAAATTATAAAGAGAATGGCTCAAAGGGGCAGCAGTTCATTCAAACATTCCTGTGGCAAGGTCAAAAAGCTATGTGCTCCCAGTCAGCCACACCTCCACCTTGTCACCTTCCTATTTAATGTCCTTTTGACCTGTAGAGGGCACAAGTTCTCAAAAAATAGAACAATAAGGAAAACATTATTAGAATAAATCATTATGTGAAATGAAATGATTAAAAAATGGCTCCTACAAGAGTCTCTCTGTTCTCTCTGTGTATGTTTGTGTGGGTGATAAAAACAAGAGA
This sequence comes from Misgurnus anguillicaudatus, assembly GCF_027580225.2. Classification (NCBI taxonomy): domain Eukaryota; kingdom Metazoa; phylum Chordata; class Actinopteri; order Cypriniformes; family Cobitidae; genus Misgurnus; species Misgurnus anguillicaudatus. The sequence continues at coordinate 42,982,622 of NC_073338.2, read as the reverse complement.
AGAGAGAAGATAAACCACCAAACATACTAAACAATAAACAAATAAATCTTATATTTACATTTACACACTTTAATTAGAATGTTAAAGACATGCTTGAGATATAAATCAACATCTCATTAAATCTCTCACAGGGGCTGTGTCTGAAATAGCCTTCATACACTTATTACCTTCATTAATATAGTTAACTCGAAGGAGTGAATAAAAACAAGTGAGTGAACTTGGACACCTGAGCTTACCAGAAATGCTGCAGTGCCTCGTTGTACATCGGTTGTACTCTCATTGCGGTGCATTGCGGGGTTGAATGAGTGCAATTTGTAATTTTGATGTAATTTCGGACACCAAAAAAAAAAAATCAAGTGCACTATGTAAGGGTATAGGAAGCTATTTCGGCCACAGCCAGGGTTTGCATCAAGCTGCACTGGCATGACAAACAATTGTACATTTATATTGCCAAAGCATTTGGCTCTGCATACAAATAAAACAGTAGAACATAGGAATAGTGCAAAGTAATGAACAAATAAACCAAAACACAAATATAAGTGTAATCGACAATAGAACAAATAAACATATGACCTTAAAGCGCCAGACAGATCCAATATCGAAATTACCTGTATTACAGTGTTTCATGTAGCTGTCCATCAATGTAAACGATGTGCAAAGTAGTTAGACAAAAAAGTGCGCGATTAATAAAGCTTTTGGCTTCTAAAGTAGGGAGTCGACTCTGAATTGCTAAAGTGACTCAAAATATTTTTGAATCTTCCACCTGTTGTCTGTTTATGTATGAAGGCAATACTTTGTATAATCTCTGCCTAGAGTCTTGCCCGCAAGAAAAACCCTGACCTGCCCCTCAGACACTTCCACTAGTTATCGTGTTAACATCATGTCAAGAAGACACTTAAAGATGTAAAGGCAGGTTTGTGTTGTTTGTCACTACCAGTCGCTAAATCAGTGGCAAATCAGGTGGGATTTGCTAAACGTTTGGCCATGAAAGATGGTTCAGTAGCAACTTTTTTTTTTTTTTTTGCATGTATGTATTTTTTTAAATTATTATTCAAAATATACATGTACAAACAACAAGGCACCAAAGTTCAATATACAATATACCTTCACATTACATTGTAGGGAACAGGCGCATACTTCAAGTAAAAGGAAATCAAAATAGAACAAAACAAAAACAATACAACTAATAAATAAACAACATCAAAATAAAGAGCTAGGGCTTTTGATCTAAATCCTATTCCTTAATAATGGAGAAAAGTTTAGTGCCATTTTTATTCTGCATAATAGCAAGGGCTTTGGTAAAGAAAACAAAATCATTGTGAAATGCCTGAAATGTAGGTTTAACGTTCATATATTTAGATTTGTGTATATAGAATTTTACCAGCATGAGTAAATTATTAATCAAGTATTCATGAATCTTATTGTCCAAAATGAGTCCATATATGATGTCCTGTGAGGAAAATCTTTCCAGATGAGGTATTTTTTGGTGAAGCCAGTCATAAACATCCAGCCAAAGTTTGTCAACATTGACACAATAGTAAGGTTCAGTAGCAACTTTATATCTCCTAACCACAACCTGCTGTTTAGCTGTGGCCCGATTAGCTTACATACTTGCGTACATGAGGGTGAAACTGTGTCTGTCGTTTTTTTTTTTTTACTTGGATTAATGATGGATGATGTGTACTGATGTCAGTTTTCAAACTCTTAATGTCTTGTCAGTAAGTTACGTTAGCACTAGGTCAATTCATGTTACACTATTGTTGGACTAGGCGGAGACTGTCAGTAGACCATTTACGCAAAAACCGGAAATACGTCAACAACGCGTAAACGCAATTCCGGTATAAGCTTTGTTGTTGGTGGAGAAATGGCAGCTAGAGTGTTTCCGAATTTCCTAACTTGTCTACCGATGTTCACCAGCGCCGATGTGGTGAAGAGTGTGGGTATACTACATTCGTCCACTAAAGGGAACAAACTGGATTAGGGATATAAATTCTTCCACGCGGAGTTTATCCACAATTATCAAGTTAAGCTTTAGCTACAAAACCGGCTATAACTCCGTTTACGTTAATTGTAAATCTAGGGGTTGTGAATTTGTAATATAAGATTTAACACATCGCAGTGAATATGTCGTGTGTAAGTTATGTTTAAGTGAGATGACATGAGGTTAACATAACAACCAGTAATTCGGTGTAGCTGCTGTACTAGGTAAATGTTACTAGCAGTCTGCTGCAAAGTTGTGTAATTCTATATGAGATAACATGCAATGTTTTCTTGTTACATGCAGTTTAAGTAACAAATATACTACAGGGACAGGTAGTAGTGAGAGGTAGATGCTTCAGGTCAATGAGAGAGAGCGAGGAGCCTCACAAACTGGAGGTTTTAATATACAACCCCAAAACAGAAAAAGTTGGGACACAGTAGAAATTGTGAGTAAAAAAGGAATGGAATAATTTACAAATCTCATATACTTATATTTTATTCACAGTAGAATATAGATAACATATCAAATGTTGAAAGTGAGACATTTTGAAATGTCATGCCAAATATTGGCTCGTTTTGGATTTCATGAGAGCTACACATTCCAAAAAAAGTTGGGACAGGTAGCAATAAGAGGCCAGAAAAGTTAAATGTGCATATAAGGAACAGCTGGAGGAGGACCAATGTTTAGGAATTGGAATGTTGTCCTATTCTTGTCAAATACAGACTTCTAGTTGCTCAACTGTCTTAGGTCTTCTTTGTCGCATCTTCCGCTTTATGATGCACCAAATCTTTTCTTTGGGTGAAAGATCTGGACTGCAGGCTGGCCATTTCAGTACTCAGATCCTTCTTTTACGCAGTCTTGATGTTGTAATTGCTGCAGTATGTGGTCTGGCATTGTCATGTTGGAAAATGCAAGGTCTTCCCTGAAAGAGACGACGTCTGAATGGGATCATATGTATCTAGAACTTGGATAAACCTTTCAGCATTGATGGTGCCTTTCCAGATGTGTAAGCTGCTCATGCCACACGCACTCATGCAACCTCATACCATCAGAGATGCAGGCTTCTGAAAAGAGCGCTAATAACAACTTGGGTTGTCCTTGTCCTCTTTAGTCCGGATGAAATGGCATCCCAGTTTTTCAAAAAGAACTTAAAATTTTTATTCGTTGGACCACAGAACTGTTTTTCACTTTGCCAAAGTCCATTTTAAATGAGCCTTGCCCAGGAAAAACACCTGTGCTTCTGGATCATGTTTAGATATGGCTTCTTTTTTGACCTACAGAGTTTTAGGTGGCAACAGCGAATGACACGGTGAATTGTGTTCACTGTCAATGTTTTCAGGAAGTATTCCAGAGCCCATGTTGTGATTTCCATTACAGTAGCATTCCTGTATGTGATGCAATGCCGTCTAAGGGCCCGAAGATCATGGGCATCCGATATGGTTTTCTGGTCTTGACCCTTACGCACAGAGATTGTTCCAGATTCTCTGAATCTTTGGATGATATTATGCACTGTATATGATGATAACTTCAATCTCATTGCAATTTTTCTCTGAGAAGCTCAGAAAACTATTTTTCGCCACAGCATTGGGGGAATTGGTGATTCTCTGCCCATCTTGACTTCTGAGAGACACTGCCACTCTGAGAGGCTCTTTTTATACCCAATCATGTTGCCAATTGACCTAATAAGTTGCAAATTGGTCTTTAAACTGTTCCTTGTGTGTACATTGAAGTTTTCTGGCCTCTTGTTGCTACCTGTCCCGGCTTTTTTTGGGATGTGTGGCTCTCATGAAATCCAAAATGAGCCAATATTTGGCATGACATTTCAAAATATCTTACTTTCAACATTTGATATGTTATCTATATTCTACTGTGAATAAAATATAAGTTTATGAGATTAGTAAATTATTCCATTCCTTTTTTTACTCACAATTTCTACAGTGTCCCAACTTTTTCTGTTTTGGGGTTGTAGACAGAATGCCGGTTGGCAAAAGTTTCCCGTTCTTGCATGTTCACTCCTCTTGCTGCGGCACTTTCTTCACTTACTATTACTATTATATACTATTATAAACTACTATAAAGGTAGGGGTGTTTCTGGTTGGAAGACGAACAGCCTTGAACACTACAGAAACTGCGACTCTTTGACTCTGCTATTTTTCGTATCTGCCGCTACGATAACAGGAAGTTGTCATACACTTTGTTGACGTATTTCCAGTCGAAAAATGCGGAAGTTTAGGCAGACTGAATCTTTGAACCGCTTCGCACAAATCTTTTGGGGATCTCTGAGAAATGGTGTAATATTAAATGTATATTTTGAGAAAATTACAGTGTTTTTGACCTTGCATTTATTTAAACTTGTTGTTGATGACTCCTTAACAATATTAGGAGGCTTAAAAATTGGACCTGACTGGCACTTTAAAGAAAGCTATCAAAGATGCAAATGATAAAAACTGTAAAAATATTACTATAAAATTAAATAATACTGTTTAGCGTATACTTTTTTCTGTCCATCTTAAGTTTAATAAAAAACAAAACCTATCCGTCTTCATGTGTATTCTGGGTGTGAGATATTACTACAAATTACCACCTCATCGGCCATGGGACTGTGTGATTGACCTCCTGCCGGGTGAACCAGTGCCTAAAGGAAAGATTTACTAACTGACAATTCCGGAACAGGAGGCCATGGAGAAATACATCCAAGAAGCGCTGGAGGAAAGACACATACGCCCATCCACTTCCCCTGCTGCATCTCCCTTCTTCTTCTTTGCAAAGAAAGATGGTGGTCTACGCCCCTGCATAGAGCGCTGAATCAGATCACAAAAAAGTTTTGCTACCCGTTCCTCAAATTCCATAGGTGCTTAAACAGCTACGAGGCACAAAGGTATTTACGAAGCTCGGTTTACGCAGTGCATACAACCTGATACGGATCTGCAAAGGAGATGAGTGGAAAACAGCTTTTGTGACCCCTAAAGCCCTGTTTTCAGATTGTTTATGATGAAATAGAACGGTTTTGACTGAAATTTCGACATATGCGGCTGCCCCGAGAATTTTTGGGTGTGTTGTTTCAACTCCCACCTCCACAATGGCTGTATAGGTGCACTGGAACAATCCTTCCCAAAATGCACCAAACTTTTCGTTTACAAAGATGTGAAACTCACCAAGTGGTCATGTTCACTTATATGCTCACACAAAAACCGGTTCAAAAGATGCTTTCCAACAGGTGTTTTATTATTCGTTGTAAACTATTTTTCCAAATGCCTCACACCCGTATATTCTTCCGTTGAGAGCTTGAATAATAGACACTCCAGCCCAGTTGGTGGCGATAATCCACCTTTGCCAATTGCAAGAATACAAACAAGATTCCAGGCGCGGAGTAATATCGTACCTCACAGCACATCTAATACAAGTCAATGGAGTTTGACAAAAACTATGATAAAACCTGTTGGAATGCGTCTTTTGCAGCGATTTTTGTAGAATCAGCAGTTGACATTTTAACCCCAGACAACACAACTCAACAATGAACCAATGCCTGCGTAACACTGAAACACCATCAAGACAGCTCTCAATACACAAATTATAACAAAGAAAAGAATTACAAAATAAATCAAACAATAACACAATCAATCAATTATATGAATAATGCAAAAAACTATAATATAAATGGAAATCAAACAAACACAAACATAACACAAAAGGAGGCCAACGCCAATAAGAAAAGCCCAGCCGTGTAACTCGCCACAACACTTGGAGGTAGACAAACTTTAAATGGCGCGGATACCCATAGACCGCACACACTCACAAAGCATTTATATCCATGAGCAAAACAGCAGCAATATCACCAAAGCTTTCATTAAGAATAAAGGCTTAATGCAATAATGTTCTCCATTTACCCTTAATCAAAGAAAACTGACATTAATTTAAAACCAATAGAAGAAACACAAAAATACTCCAATCATATACCCAGCAGTGCGCCAACCATTCGGATACAAGACTCATACTACATTGATGATATTCTGATCTATTCTAGTAACCCTGCTCAGCATACTCGACATGTCAAAGAAGTTCTGTAGTGGCCACGTCAGTACACTCTTTTCCTGAAAGCTGAAAAATGTGAGTTCCATCAAACCAATTCCTGGCATATAATGTCTCTGAAAAGGGTGTAAGCATGGATGAGGGTAAGGTTGATGCTATTACAAACTGGCCGAAAAATTTAGCCGCCCATCCCTGCTGAAAAATCAGCATCAAACCAGCATGGGAATTATGCTGGTCTATGCTGGTTTAGCTGGTGGTCACAGCATACCAGCACCAAAACACAACATATGCTGGTATGACCAGCATGGGATGCTGGTGCTAATGCTGGTTTAGCTGGTGCTAATGCTGGTTTGTTGCTGGTGCTAATGCTGGTGCTGATGCTGGTTTAGCTGGTGTTCACTAGCAAACCAGCACCAAAACACATATGCTGGTCTTGCTGGTATGCTGGTTTTTTCTGCAGGGATATTCCCCTGGATGGAGGAACCAACAGAAGTCTCTTCAGTTCAACACTGATTTCAGGAGAGTGAGAGGGTCTGGGACTCAACTCACCACCACCTGCAAAGGGCTGTCAGGTGCCAGCAATGCCATGCAGATGTTCGTCGTGCTCCGACACCAGCCATCAAGGTTGGGTACAAGGTATGGCTTTCGACAAAGAACATCCCCCTGTCTCCGCTGTCTTCTGTGCATTACACCTGGATCTGTTTTTGACAGAAAAGTAAACTTTTGATGAGTGAGTAAATCAATTAATTGGATGATGATCTTTACCATTATGTACCAACCACCACAGAACTGCACTTATAACTGTAATTTCTCTCTCATTTACATAACAAGCAAAAAAGTAAATATAGAAAACATTAAAACATAACATTGTCATAACGTTTGAAAATGGTAGAATGTAAAATTTCTCTAACACGCAGTCACAGACACTCAGGAAACATTCTTAGAACATTTAAAAAACTGGACACTTTTCATGTTGGCAGAACATTTTTGGGAACATTGGAAACTTTCAGGGAATGTTCTTAGAACTTTTCTCTGTTAGCTGGGATAGCGTTCCAAGACTGCTGATAAAAGATCAGAACAGCACTGTAAATGCTACTGTTTTCAATTGCTCCACTACAGAAAATATTAATGGGATAATCGATGCAATAAAGGATTTTATAAAATGGTTAGTTTTAGTTTTTGATTCTGAATAGCTGTGTTTTATTTATTTTTGGCGATGCATTCATTTTGTAACGCATTACTGTAATTCCACTACTTTTAGCGGTAACGAGCATGTAACTTAAGTATTTTTTAAATCAAGTAACGCATTAACAATTACTGAAATTTTGTGAAAAATTAACATTTGCTGACAAGAAATTTCTGATCTAACATCCCAGGACCATGGTGGGCGGCACAATGAATCATTAAACTTCACCATGGCCGACAGTGCGGATAGAATAAATATAAAAAAATCAAAACGGGACAACATACCTTTGTTTGAAAATTATGTGTGAGTCACAAGTCCATCCGGTCTCATGTTTGTAAATTATCTTTGCCAAGCAATCCCAGTATGACATCAACATGCATTTGTAATCCACAAAAGTAATAAATCTGAGAAATGTTAATATATTCTCAGATGTTTACATCGGCTTTCATGGAAGAGAACGATCCGCGATTGTTGTTTCCAGTAAAATATATTAACACTGCGCTGTTCAACCGTGTTAAAACATAGTATGTGTGTGTGCGCCTTTAGTTTCAGTTTTGGTTTCACTCACTCCGTGTCCGACAAAACAATCCACTCGCTTTGTGTCCGTCCGACAAAACAATCTGTTTTCTGATTAAATATCTTTCTTTGATCTTGTTCATCATTTAAATTTTAAATCAAACATAAAAAAATATACAAACAATATATGATCTTAAATATCACGGATGAAATAAAGAAAACTGTGCGACTCCACTGTATTCCAAAGAGCGCACTACCGCAAGCTTCACAGTCCCCAAATTCTTAGAGACAGTACACAGGCTCATACTGTCATGCATATGGTTCTGCACTTCTGCAGTTACACCTATCTCATTATTTCAGTCAGGCAAGACTAAAGTATCTACTTGAATGAGGAAAGACAGATATCTCTAAAATCACATGCTAAAACAGAATATGTCTTTCCAATAATTAAACCTGACATCAATCGTACCATAATGTTTGCTTCTCCTGGTCAAATTGCAGTAAAATTAAGTTTAACGTTACTTGTAAAAACGTAGTCTGATTGACTTGTGCTATTGTTCAAGTCTTCTAAAACCATAAATTACTTATAATGATCATCCTAACACATAATATTGGCATTTTGAATGTGTCTGTAATAGTGTTATTGCTCTTTTACACACGCACACAAACTGAATGAACACACACATATGGTAGGCTACACCGCACACATTATTTACGTGAGCCCTTCTAGACTGCTGCAGATCTGAATGAGTTCAGACCAAGATGTAACTTAACAGTGAGTTTATGGGGATGATCCCTGTGGTAAAATCAGAACTGCACTTAATGAAATGCATCCTAGCATAAAGTTAAAATATATACAGATACAGTACATTCCCCCCAATGTTCAAGCCAATATGTGTCGGTCAGTATTCTTATCACAAAAAATATAACCAACCCCTCAGATGAAGAGCATATATGTATTATATAATAAGGAGAAATGAACAACCAGGTTAAAACAACTGGTTTTGCATAATTGTTCTCTTATAATGACAATAAATAATTTCTGCTGATTTTCCTCTGTGCTTAGTTTTTTAAAAACTAAACCACAAATACAAACACACATTAAAATTTTATTGTATTTGTCTTTACAATCGATTTATTTGTAATTTTAAGTAGCTTTGTTTAAAATGAAAAAAAGTCCCTCTCTCACAATTCTTTTGTTTGCCCTCTTTTAGTCACGCCTACCTTCAGTTCACTGAAAACGAAACTAATCTTTACTTCCTGCTTAGTCAGGGTGTGAGAGTTTACTAGTATTGGTCAGTTTATTTCTGTTCGATCATTTCTATTCTAGAGGAAACTGCTGCGTGTGTTTGTATGCAGTGAAAATGGCAGAAGCCAGTATTTCAGTGGTTCAAGATCAGTTCATCTGTTCAATCTGTCTGGATCTACTGAAGGATCCAGTGGCCATTAACTGTGGACACAGTTACTGTATGAGCTGTATTACAGACTACTGGGATCAAAAGAGAGACTACAGCTGCCCTCAATGCAGACAGACCTTCAATACAAGACCTGTTTTAGGTAAAAACACCATGCTGGCTGAAGTGGTGGAGATACTGAAGAAGACTAAACTACAAGCTGCTCGTCCTGATCACTGTTATGCTGAACCTGGAGATGTGGAGTGTGACGTCTGTACTGAGAGAAAACACAAAGCTGTCAAGTCCTGTCTGGTGTGTCTGAACTCTTACTGTCAAAATCATCTTGAACAACATGAGAATTTATTCAAAGGCAAGAAGCACAACCTGATTGACGCCACTGAACGACTTCAGGAGATGATCTGCCCACAACATGACAAAATGCTTGAGATATACTGTCGTACTGATCAGCTTTGTATATGTTATCTGTGTATGGTGGATGAACACAATGAACATAAGACTGTATCAGCTGCAGCAGAGAGGACTGAGAAACAGGTGAGAGCTGAAAACACTGACAGGTTTATGTAAGCAGTTCTTCTCTATAATAAACATTAATGACGGAACTATAGCTGATCACTATAAACCCTCTGCGTAATCGCTGATAAATGTGTTGTAGTTTGCAGCTTGTGTTAACCATTTTAAAGTTTGCATTTACAATTTTGTAAAAGAAGTGCATGAGTTTTGCAATTAGTGTCTAGCTACAGAATCTATACTTGTTTAAAGTTTTGCCAAAAGACTGAATGATGTGTTTTGGCAACTGGTAATTTGGTTAAAAAAACCTGGGTTTAGGGTTTTAGCAATTCAAAAAACTGCAATCATTATTTCCACATCCAACAGAAAGAACTGAAGGAGACACAGAGAAAATACCAGGACAGAATCCAGGAGAGTCAGAAGAAGCTTCAGGAGCTGAGAGATGCTGTGGAGACTCATAAGGTGAGTTTTGATCAGAAGAACAACTTCTGTCTGCTGTTTCAGATCTGTTTCAGACTCAGTTAGGACTCTCATCCAATCAGTCAGTGAGGAGTTCAGTGCTGGATGACTTTGACTGAAGTTCACTGTGTGTAACAGACTGTGTGATGTATCAGTAAGAGCTGAGTGAATGCTGCTGATTCTAATGCTCCTCTCTCTGTGTGTCCTAACAGCGCTCTGCACAGACAGCAGTGGACGACACTGAGAGGATCTTTACTCAACTGATCACATCCATTGAGAAAAGGCGATCTGAGGTGACACAGCTGATCAGAGATCAGGAAAAGGCTGCAGTGAGTGAAGCTGAAGGACTCTTGAAGCGATTGGAGCAGGAGATTGATGATCTGAGGAGGAGAGACGCTGAACTAAAGCAGCTTTCACACACAGATGATCACATCCACTTCCTCCAGGTAACAGAGATCTGATAAACAAGATAATAAGAGCATGTTTAACAAAGATAGACAATTTTGTTTGTTGAGTTTGTTTGTGTTGTGTTGTTTGTGTTTGTGTAGAGTTTCCAGTCTCTCTCTGTTCCTCCTGGATCTACAGATTCACTCAGCATCACTGTCAGCTCTCTCATCTCTATTGATGATGCACAAAAAATGAAAGAGAAACTGGAGGATTTGTGCAGGGAGAAAATAGAAAAGATATTTAGTAGAAGTAAAGCATCCATTTATATCAGAAAGTCATCACACATCATGTAATAATATTATATTTTGTAATGCAAAGAAAATCACTCTCTGAATTTTTTTTCCTGATATAGTTACTACTGAACCTAACACCAGGGACCAGTTCCTAATATGTAAGTCTCAACAATGACGTTTCATTGAAATGTCTGTTATCAACTGTGCTACTTGCAGTGCATATATAAGTTTGTTTGTGTTATTGGAATTTGTAGCTTTTTTTAGTATTTGGTTGTGTTGTATTAGCAGCACAGTTCATGCACTGTAAAAAAAATGCAGCATGAAGTTAAAACAACTTGGTTTAGCAAGTCAATTTAACCTACTATTTTATGTTTTGGCTTGTAAAAAGTAGACTTATTAAATCAAGTTAAAATTGTTTAACTTGATTTTTTAAAGTTTTATGTTAAGTAACATAAAACATGTTGATTTGACACAAATTCTGCATATTTATTACAACAAGTGTTTGATTGTCTGTGTGTATTTGACTGTCCATAAAAAATTTACCATTTTTTATGGACAGTCAAATACACACAGACAATCAAACAAAAAATGTTTTATTTCAAAATAAGTTTTATTTCAATTAATGAAATTTTAATTGACATACAGGTTATCTAATTTGTCTCCATCAGATTATCTCCGGTTTACTCTGGATCCAAACACAGCACATAAAAATCTATGTCTCTCCAGTGGGAACAGAGTGATTACTAAAACTGAAAGAGTCCAGCCGTGTCCTGATCATCCAGACAGATTTGATCATTGGGATCAGGTGTTGTGTAGAGAGAGTGTGAGTGGACGCTGTTACTGGGAGGTTGAGTGGAGTGGTGAAGTGGATATATCAGTGTCATATAAGAGCATCTACAGGGAGGGAGACAGTGATGATTGTAGATTTGGGTGTAATGATCAGTCCTGGTGTTTGTGCTGCTCTGAGTCCAGTTGTTCATTCTGGCACAATAGCAATAAGACTAATCTCCCAGTAGTGTCCAGATCTTCTAGAATAGGAGTTTATGTGGATCACAGTGCAGGATCTCTGTCCTTCTACAGCGTCTCTGACACAATGACCCTCATCCACAGAGTCAACACCACATTCACTAAACCTCTCTATCCTGGGTTTGAAATTAATAAAGGATCAACGGTAAAACTGTGTGATAAAGCATAATGTATTATACAGAGATTATACAAACTGCATTGTAAAATGCAGGTTTCAGACCCCTGATAAATGATTTTATTAGAGTGGTGTTGTAATAATCCCCTCTTATGAATTGACTGCATCACTTTACCATCTATGCATCAATAGCTGCTACAAGTCTTTGAGTTAAGAGAAAATTGAGTTCTTCCTATTATAGATAACTATTGATTGTAGTGTACGAGTGAAATGCATGTGAATCATTAAAACACAGATCGTTTAATATTTACAGAATAATAATATTCATAATGTCACTTCATCGTGTATTGTTTTCTTTTATCAAGTATGAGATAAGAGTTTCTCTGTTCTCATGTGTATGCTTGTGTGGGTATAAAAACATGGGCAAAGATAAAGCACCAAAATATTTACTATTTTTTTATTTACACTACATTGAATAGAATGCTAAAGACATGCTTGAGATATATAAATCAACATCTCATTAAATCTCTCAAAGGGGCTGTGTCTGAAATAGCTCCCTATACGCTCATTCACTATTCGTTACCTTAGTCCACTAATATAGTTCATTTGCAGGAGTGAATAAAAACGAGTGAGTGGCGAGGCACCATCTTCCACCCAGTTGTGAGAATTAATTTGACGTGAACCTCGGTGGGCGAGTAGTGCCTAGCTGTGAGTGTGCATCGGTTGTACCCTCATTGGTGTGGTGCATTGTGCACAAAAAAAAATGTTTTCTCAAATAGTGCACTGTTTAAGGGTATAGGGAGCTATTTCGGATGCAGCCAGGGTTTGCATCAAGCTGCAATGGCATGACAAACATTTGTATATTGCCAAAGCTCTGCAAATAAAACAGTGGAAAATAGGAATAGTGCAAAGCAATGTACAAATGAACAAAAAAACAAAATATAAAAAGTGTAATCGACAATAGAATAAATAAACAGATGACTGTAAAGAAAGATGCAAATGACGGAAATAATAAACATGAACATAAATTAATACTTTTTAGCTTATACTCTTACAATAGCTCTTGTTTAGCCACACCAACCTTAAGTTCAATAAAAACAAAACTTATCTGTTCTTCATTTGTAGTCGGAGTGTGAATTATAACTCATCCCTGAAAACTCCTGTTGTTAAGTTGCTTTATGTGTCTGTGTGCAGTTAAGTTTCAGTGGCTCGGTTTAGCCATTTAATCTGTCTGGAGGAACCCGTGACCATTAAATTTGATCCCTTTTACTGTATGAGCTGTACTACAAACTAATGGGTTCAGGATGCAAAATAAAGGCAAAACAACTCCATACAATAACACTTTGATAAGAAAGTAAATAGCATTGTCTCCAGATGTGTCATTTTTTCTTTATCTTGGACACTTTTTACTAAACCTGCCAACATATATTCTGTGATAATTTATATTTTAGCTTGCAAATTAACACACAAAAAGGATGTTTTGTTTCCTGTAAGGCTTGTTTTCAGTGAATAGAAATGTACATCACACGACTATATCAACTAGTTATCTGCTATACTCATTATTAATATAATAAACTTAAATCTTACATTGCCAGCAAAAGGATGATAGACATCAATCACCATAACTTTGTATCATTCATTTCTTAACCAGAGAAACTCAGCATAAAGAAATTGACCCTCCTCAGTTTTCATCAGTAGAGATGGGAAGTTTCTGGGGAGAAACTGAGAGATGAACACCAATTACAATGCTGTTCAATGACAAGAATATTCATAATTTTAAATTCCTTTGAAGACTTGTATGTTTTGATACTTTATATTTGACATCTACTACTAATAAAATCCATTGATTGAAACACAAAATATTTTTTACTTAAAAAAATCCCAACTTGTTATACTTATTTTAACCTATAGAGGCCACCATTATGTTTTGTGTGTAGTGTATTCTGGATTGATGACTGTGACTGTAATGGTTGTCGTGAAATATTACTACACTTTAGTAAACGCTATGGTATCTACTGTAGTTTTTATGTGAGAATGTTTTAGCTATCAGAGGTCTTTATTTTGATCATCTTTCATTTGTATGTTTCTGTATTGTTTATCATTTATGTTACTCTCTAGTTCAAATTAAAAGGCCTGAACCAAAGACGCTGATGTTCTTGTATTTTTAATGCATGCCGATTTCAAGGGTCTCGTACACACTGCAAACTTTTTGGTGTTGTGTATTGTACGCATTTGTGAGACTGCTCCACAGCGCGCCGTCTTGCAGTGTTGCCAGGTCCTCGTCTTTTTTGTACGTACATACCGTTTTGGCGCTTTACCGTTTACGCCTTTTAATAACACCAAAAACTTGAGCCAAATGCTCTGTAAAGTGCCAAACGGTATGTATGTATAGCTCACACAGGTAAACACATGCACTCTTTTGAACTAGCAATGGATCACATGAACTTTTCCCAGTCTTTAATTCATTTTGAACAACCAGCGGTCACATAAAAACAGGTGTCACGCCGACTCTGAACTTTCTTCAGTACCGCCCTCCGCACTGATGTAAATGGTCACTCTCTGGTTGCAGTCAAGTTTTTCAATCTGCTCAGTCTGATAAGTGCAACAGTCTGTGGATTTACTGCATCTTAACCTTCACAGAAACACAACACACATCAGCATTTCTGTACTGAATCACTATGAGTTCATGTTAGAAGAAAAAACTGAGAGATGTGTGTAAATTTGTAAATTACAAACCCTTTAATGTTAAGAGTACACTTAGGATGTGGAGGGGACTCTTTTAGTATCTTGATTCCCTCCTCCATTAAAAGACCAGGGAGCCACTCTTCACTAGTACAGCACCATGAACCAGCATTAAAACTGTGTGACAGACAGTTAAGTAATTTTGTAATCCTGGGTTAGCTCCAAGCAGTAAAATAATGTTTTTTTTTAATATTTTAAAATAAAAATATCTGAAAAGTATTGCAAAACTTACTTGTGTGCTATGCTTCAATAATTTTTCAATAAAATAATTCTTACCTGAGCCCTTTGAGACTGCTGCAGGACTGGAGGAGAAAAAGGATTCTGGAAGCCCATTTCTCAGTCAGGACAGGGGTAGAAAAATTTATCGCAGTCAACACAGACACTGAGGAGAGATGAGACAGCAGGGCATCCACCTGCTGATCGAAACCTTCACTTCTACAGACAAAGATAAAGAAAGGACAGGCAAAGAGAGACAGTAAACTTTAAATGTAATCACCAGACATACAGAGCATAATGGAAAGAAATGTTAGTTCGGTTAACATACTGTTCGGTTAAGCAGTTTGTATCATGGAAGGCCTGTAAGAAGTTCTTCAAATTAATACTGGACATCTCTGTGCGTGGATATTTCAATATCATTTCTGATAGTGATATTGAATTCTGTGGGCTTGAACACCACCTCACTACATTCAACCTGTGGGTCAAGGGTTAACATGAAATATAAACGTTTAGTATTACATGAACATTTTTATACATTTGGAATCAAAAAATCTAAATTGGTTAGGGTCAGGAAATGTGTAACTATTTAAAAAGCTCAGATGCAAAACCCTCTAAGTGCGTCTGACATGTTTTCTTCTAAATAAGCTTTTTTATCAGACTTAACCCTCATAAGCCCCGATTTTCCTGTATACGTTAGAGTTCCTTGGGGGTAAAAATGACCCCAGAAATTAAAGAGTGATTACAAAAAATATATACATTTTTAATGATACAAATAATATATCAATGTTTTTGTTTACTTCCCATCTATACATTTATGCTGTTTTAGGAGATATGAAGTACTTTTGTACTTTGTTTACCACTAAATTCCTCAACTACACCATTAGCTTGCCTGTAAAATATCAAATTTTTATGACAATTTCAAAGATCTAGATGTTATGTGTTAAATTTGGTCATCTGGTGTTTAGAAAAAAAATAATAATAATAATTACAGTTTAGGAAATAAATCATTTTGACCAGCAGAGGCCCCATTCATTTTACTGGATGTGGCCAACTGCTCAAATCACTACTTTAGTGATACATTTTGTGAATTTATGTATATATAAAAATTAGAAAGGACATTTAAATTAAATATTATTTCAAATAGTAGAATTGTTTGTAGTTTTTGATGCATTTTGAAATGTCTGTTTTTACAAAATGCCACAGAAATTTAACTGAATGTAAGTGTATGTGTGTGCACGCATGTGTGTGTTTGTGCGCGCATTTGTGTGTGAGCATTAGAGCCCACCAATTTACATCTTTGTTTTGCATCTTTAGCTGTTTTTTTGCCAAATTCTGTAAAAAATGCTCTCCGTGGCAGTTATACCTTTGTGTGTTTGTGTGTGTGTTTGTGATTGAGCATGTCTTTTCTATATTGCATTTGTGCTCTAATAACAGGCTTACTTTTCTGTGTTAAAATTTTCAGATTTATTCTAGATGCATTGATTTTTTTTTTGACAAATAAAAAAATATATATATTTTTTGCATTTCCCATTCATTTAAATTGTGGTCATTTTTTACCCCCAAATGGCCTCTTTTGGTAATATTTTTACACATCTTTAGAACAACCGAATCAAGCCCAGGTTTTTTTACATGGATATTGACAGAAAATCACAAAATAGTATTCCACTGAGATAAAGAGAACCATGTTTTTTAACTAAAGAAAAGTGGCTTGGGGTAAGATTGACCCCAAGGGACTTATTATGGTTGAAGGAATACTTTAATCATGATAATTTACTAACCCCGATGTCATCCACGATGTTTATGTCTTTCTTTGTTCAGTTGAGCAGAAATTCTGTTTTTTTTTTCAGGGAAAACATTACAGGATTTTTCTCAATTTAATAGGCTTTATTGGACCTCACTGGTTCACAGTTTCAATGCGGATTCAAAGGGTTTTAAACGAACCCAACCGAGGCATAAGGGTCTTATCTAGCGAAACGATCGTCATTTTCGTCATTTTAAATGCGGGCCTAAACGGCGGCTCGATGATGCACTTGAGACACCGTGCATGCCCCCGCTCATAACACAATCGCGAGCATCCATTCAGGTTGTAGCTATATTTGAAAGTTGAAAGAGGCGGCAGCTTTCCCCCGAGTGGCCGTGGTTTTAGAGCAGACAGCGGACACGCCCCCCACTGCTTGAAAGCAAAGAATGCTGCCTCTATAGAGGGTATGCACGTGAAGTCACCTTCGGCGAAAGTGACTGCGGTTACGCCCACTGAGTGGCAAAAGACAGAGCGGCAGCATTTGTGTAGTGTGAAATCAGCAAAAACACGGGAAAACGTATCTAAATGGGAAAAAGCTTTAATGGATTCTGTCAACAAAGCTGTTTTTCTGATTGGCCTTTGGTTGGGATTAAGTGCTAAAATATTTGATGATTGAATAATACGCACTGAGAGCATTCGGTGAATATCATTATCTCTTTTTTGACAGATGTGGGATTTAGTGACTTTTGCATCTGAGATCCTAGTTTTTTTAATGAAGTCTAATTCATTACAAATTACACAAATCTAATAGATTAGGATTCAGGTCAAAGTGTGCAAAAGTTCCTTACACAATCATTCCATCAAAGTTAAAGAGTCGGAGAGATGAGCAGAGACTCTCTGCGTCATTGCAGTCCACACTCATCCTTAAACTGCAAGAGCAAACAGAAGTCTATTTTAATATCTAAATTAAAAAGGCATGCACAATTGATTTTACTCCAATTTACTCCATGGCAATATATCAACCGTTGATTGTCTTATTTACTAATACGTTTAACAAATACATTTGCAATAATTGACATAATACAGGTGCATATTAAAAAGATTATTTTTTGTGTTTCATTGTTTCCTCCTACCTGATCTCATCCAATTTCTCTGTGTTCTGCAAAAAGTCTGTCAGGATGAGGGTCGTTTCAGCTGAGATGTTCTTCACAACAACCTGAAGTCCACTCACAGTCTTCTGTTTCTGGAGAGCATCAAGGATCTTCATCAAACTTTGATTTGACAGACCGCTGCCGTTCAGTCTGTAAAACATCATACATACATACAGGTTTATATTTTTAACAGATACATACAATATATCAATTACCGGCTATATATCAGAAACGTCTCGGTTACGTATGTAACTCTCATTTCCTTGAAGGAAAGGAACGAAGACGTCATGTTGTGACCGACGAATTGGGAACTCGGTAGAGAGACCAATCCACCACGAGAACCACTAAAACACAAATGGTGCATAATACCAAATTAGCTATTTTCGCTGAGAAAGCCGAGCATCAGTGCCCGGCCAGTAATCAGCAGTGGAACAGCAAACTGTGATGTCTCCGTTCCCTTCCTTTAGGGAACAAGGGTTTCATCCGTAACCGAGACATTCCCTTTCAGTCGGTCACTACGACGTCATGTCGTGACCGACGAATTGGGAATCCCTACCAAAGCACCACAGAAGCTGACCCTTCAAGTGTCTGTGAAAACCCCCCCCGAATCCACTAAGGAGACAGAGAATTAGGTTTCAACGCAGAAGGCCGGTCACTACTTGTTCCTTAACCAACGATAGTGAACCAGCAACTAGGAAGCGACATGACAGAGCAGAGTAGGAACACTGCGGAAGCCACCCCTTGGTGGGGTAATGGGTGGTACATGATATGAACAACCGATGGTTGACATAAATAGACAGTAATAAGACATACTGGGGACGCGCAGAGTGGGCTCTGCTGAGGGAAAACGTGGGTTGGTAGGATTAACCCCACGGAAATTACTCACAAGGGAACCCTGTGTAGGGGACGCAATGTGGAGGCCCGAGCATAACACATATGATCATAGGGATGCAGCTAGTGAGAGGCTGACAGCCGGTGCACCGAAACATCAGCTGCCAGGCCAGTGGAGGACGGTCAAAAAAAACATTTGCGCTTTTTGACCAAATGGACTTCCATACTGGTACGTCTGTGTAGCGCCAGTACGAGCTGCAAGCCGACATGCGAGCCGGCGCTCAGTGTTCCACCAGATGAGGAGAGAACACGAGAGGAGACCAGCTCAACACGAACACTATAGAATCTAGTGAACATGTAAGTGTCGCCCAACCAGCAGCTCTGCAGATGTCTGTTAGCAAGGAACCACGAGCGAGTGCCCAAAAGGGCTTTTTAGCACCATGGACAGGTCCCAAGGAAGAATGGAGGTAGGGCGCGAAGGATGTAGCCTTCGGGCACCTATTAAAAACCTGATAACCAGGTCGTGCTGACCCACTGATCTACCGTTTATCTGGGTATGATGAGCGGATATCGCAGTAATATCTACTTTAATGGTGGAGGGTGACAACCTTCTGTCCAATCGATGCTGAAGGTATGAAAGCACGATACTGATGGGGCATTCTCGGGGGTTCTCTCGTTTAGAAGAACACCAGTCGACAAACAGGTTCCATTTTAGCGCATAAGTGTGTCTCGTAGACGGCGCTCAAGCTGCAGCAATAGTGTTAGATACCACCTGGGGTAAATCATTTAAAACCTCCGCGCGTTGAAGGACCAAACGTGGAGATTCCACAAGTCGGGGCGCGGGTGCCATAATGTGCCCCCTTCTTGAGAAAGAAGGTCCTTCCTTAGGGGAATCCGCCAGTTAGGGGCTGTCATGAGGAGCATGAGTTCGGGAAACCAGTTCCTGGTGGGCCAATAAGGAGCAACCAGTAACATGTTCTCTCCATCCTCCCTGTCTTTGCACAGTGTCTGTGCGAAAAGGCTCACTGGGGGAAAACAAATATTTGCGCAGATCCCGCGGCCAGCTGTGTGCCAGTGCATTTACGCTGAGTGAGACGTCAGTTAGTGTATAAAAGAGGCGAAAATGGGTTCCCCTGCACTGCCGAGATGTGGTCCGAGGAGGGAGAAAAGCGGCAGTCGCCGCAAGACGCCCACGGCAAGGGGCAGACTGAGGAGCTGCTTCTGGGTTGCGGAGAACTGTTGGGCGAATTTGGTATTATGCACCTGCTGCTTATATACGCAACTGGCGGGGTGGCCCCAGCATTATGCAAATACCTGCATGCATGCAAAGTTCATTGGCGTTGTAGTAGTTCTCAAAGTAGATTGGTCTCTCTAGCGAGTTCCCAATTCGTCGTAGTGACCGACTGAAAGGAAACCTCTGTACCGTAAGTCTCCCAGTAGCTTTCCTTCTCCAACAGCTGCGATCAGATCAGTAACATCTGTGTCTGCAATGTTTTGCACTGTCAACCTATAAAAAGTCAAATAAAAAGATATCAAAGTTTTATTTTTTTACAGATTGTTGTATGTAAAAAACAGTGGGTTTTCCCCTTTATTTGTTCCACTATAAACTGTATAAACATTTACTATGGCAGTAGGGTAAACTTATTAATACAGCTTAAGAGTTGGTTTTTCTCATGCTAAAAAAATGCAAAGTGTCAAAAAATCAGTTGGACGTGTGAGAGTATTTCTATGCCGAATGCAAGAACCAAGGATGCTAGAAGTTACAGGCATCACTTCACGCGACTGCTTTGTTTTACATTTAAGACTCAACAATGGCATCAAATAAGAAGTGTGTTTTTGGATGTAAGGAGAAGAAAGACAGCCTTATGGGAACAATGAATTTAGTAGCAGCAAAGTTTTGTGTGTGTGTTCTTTTAACGCTGGATTTCGTTAAAAAGTCTTGGGTTGCATGCGATAAGCATATAAGTGCATATAATGGAAATGGCCTGAACATGTAGTGAATCATAAATTAAACAGTAATCTGATAAAACTAAAGACTGTTTGGAGGTATGAAGAATTAAATACTACTCTATAGGTACTCCAGATTAACATCAGATATGCAGAAACAGCCTGTGTTATGGGAGCTTTAACTATTAATTTGTATTAACTGTCATGAACAGGAAAAAACATATATATGTCGCACATGACTATAAGTCGCGTTTATTTAGAAAATTATTTCACAAAATCCAAAACTCAAGAACTGACATTTAATCTGGAAAGGCAAGTTATTCAACTAAACAATAGCATACAGAACAGAAGGCTGAATAGGTGTCCGTACATACATGTTAACGTAACATTAACAGTTATTCAGCTAACACAATAGCATACAGAACATAACTGTGAGGCTAAATAGGCAAAATTAAAATAACAAGCCAAATCAAGTTCAACAAGCTTCCGCTGAATCCATTGAATTACATAAATACAGGAGCAGCATATAGCGGACTCTCACGGCTGTAGACAGTAATGGCTTCTCTTGGTTTATAAAAAATTAATTAATTGAAATAAGTCACACCTGACTATAAGCCACAGGACCAGCCAAACTATGCAAAAAAAGTGTACTTATAGTCCCGAAAATACGGTAATGATCATATAAAAAAAAAATTCCATCCCCAAACTTTACACTCACTCTAGATTTGGTGTCCTATACAGCACAGGCTGAAGCATCTTCAATTCTTCTGCTGCAAAATTGAGGTTTAGGCTTTTAAAGTTAGGACAACACTCCAGGCAATAAACCAAAGCCCAACAGTCAGCCCTGCTCAGAGGATCCCAGGACATGTCCATTTCTCCCCAAGCTTTAACAGCTTTTTGCACAAACTTCTTCTCGTGAAGCTCGTAGAGGCAGTGGATAATGTAGGGCAAAAAGTTATAATCTCTATTTGAGCTTATATGCAGGATCCATTCTTCTAACTGTGCTAGTACAGAAGATGGGACAGATAAACCTTGTGTCTCCTCAAGTGTTTCATTCACTTCTTTATTACAGAGACCACAGAGGAACTGAATCACAGGAAAGAAATGAAGTTCAGGACGCCCATACTTTAGTGGACAATTCTCATCTAAATACTTGACACCGTAGCTTGGCCAGTGAGAGTGAAACCGCTCGGTTAGTTTACTAAGAAATTCTTTTTCATCCAATGACATGTAGTACATAGCGGTGAAGAACTCCTGAAAGCTGAGATGCATGAAGCTGAACATTGTCTCCTGCCGGACTCTTTTCCTAAAGAGGAACTTGCCCAGGAACGGACTTCCTGCAGGGTCTGAAACTCTTTTCTTCACACATTTTGCATCGAACAGAACTTGCATTTCCTGCATCCCTGTCTCTGCCAGTTGACCCAGACTCTTCAGCAGGTTTGGCACAGGCTCGTTCAAACCCTGACTGTGATGCTCCAGTAGAGTAGACACAAAGTCAGCATATATGGATGTGGTTGTTTCCACACTGCTTGTTACATCTTTACCATCATTGAATCTTTCTTTTATAACTGTGCAAATGATCCAGCAGATAACAGGAATGGAACAGGAAGTGAACAGGGTTGGGTTTGACTTAACAGACTCATAAGCGTTCCTGAAGTGTTCCTCATCCTGAAAGAACCTCCGGAAGTACTCCTCCACCTCTCTCTGAGAGAAGCCGATTATCTCAGTGAAACGCTGAGGTTTCTTGAGCAGACTGCTCAAAGTGTCTGAAGCTGTAGATCTTGTCATGACCAGCAGGAGGGACTCAGGCAAAACGTAACCCTTTAACAGTGCCCTCAGAGAAGCCTCCGACAGAGCTTTTTCAGACAGATTTTTAGGTATTAACATATTTGACGCACCATCACTAAATCTCAGTTCATCAAATCCATCAATGAGGACAAGAACTCTCGTTGGTGACTTCAGCAGCATCTGCAAGATCTGATCTGGTGTTAAAATCGAGTTGATGCTCAGAAGCTCCACTAAACTTTGCTCTTCAGATATCTGGTTCAGTAGTTTGCAATTCAAGTGAAATACGAAATCAAATTTCTCTCTGCCGAGATTTTCAGATGCCCAATCCAACATGATTTTTTGTGCAGTGAAGGATTTGCCTTTACCAGAGTTCCCTTGAAGAATGACAGAAACAGGACTGATTCCCCTATTATCCACACCGAACAGCGCGTCCAGCAATGTGCCGTCCTCTGAATTATTCTTGGAGCTAATAAGGTGCTGGAAACTCTCGCCCATGAAGCACAACTCTTCTTCTCTCTCTATTTTCTGTCTGTGTCTCATTATGATCAGAGGCTGCGTGTAGCGCTCAGACAGCAGTGCATGTTCACCAGGCAGGGAGTTATACTCTGTCACAAACTCATATTCCCTCTGGATCCACATCTTATATTTGACTGTGAGAAATTGATTAAGGTTTAAAAGTGAGAAACTGACATACAGTATATGCATACAGTACTATGCAAAAGTCTTAGGCCACTGCCAGCTTTGTTGCCATAGCAAGTTTTAATGATACAGGACATATGTGTAGAAACAAAATGTATTATTTAGTGTGACCTCCCTCGGCACTAAGCACATCTTGAACTCTTTTGAGGAGATTGAAGTCCTGAAGTGCTCAAGTGTAAGGGGAGCTCAGCATTTTTTTCGTACTTTAATACAAATTTCCTGCTTTTTCTGGTTGTATTCTAATGAACAGACTAAGAAATAATTATATATGGTCATTATAGCATGGAATTTTGCACAGTTCTGTATATGTTTTAAGGTAGGATGTGATGATAAAGGTAAATATAAACAAGTTGAGAGAAATACTCACCTAAACTTTTAACATGATCTTCAGAAATTCCTGGGATCCTACCTGTGAAGGTTTTAAGAATACATATTTAGCATAAAGGTCAATGCTACAGCATAAATATTAAAGGGATAATTTGTCCAAACTTTAACTCATCCCCACGTTGGTTCAAACTCGTATTAAATTTATATTTATACAACCCCAAATCAGAAAAAGTTGGGACACTGTAGAAAAGTAAAAAAGGAATGGAATAATTTTCTAATCTCATAAACTTATATTTTATTTACAATAGAATATAAATAACATATCAAATGTTAAAAGTGAGACATTTTGAAATCTCATGCCAAATATTGGCTCATTTTGGATTTCATGAGGGCTACACATTCAGAAAAAAAATGGTGGGACAGGTAGCAATAAGAGGCCATAAAATTTAAATGTACATATAAGGCACAGCTTAAGGACTAATTTGCAACTTATTAGGTCAATTGGCAACATGATTGGGCATAAAAAAGCCTGTCAGAGTGGCAGTGTCTGTCAGAAGTCAAGATGGGCAGAGAATCACCAATTCCCCCAATGCTGTGGCGAAAAATAGTTTTCTAAATTTGCAAAGAGTTTGAAGTTATCATCATTTTCAGTGCATAATATTATCCAAAGATTTAGAGAAACTGGAACAATCTCTGTGCGTAAGGGTCAAGGCTGGAAAACCATACTTGATGCCCGTGATCTTCGAGCCCTTAGACGGCACTGCATCACATACAGGAATGCTTCTGTAATGGAAATCATAACATGGGCTTTGGAATACTTCCAGAAAACATTGTCGGTGAACACAATCCACCGTGCCATTCGCCGCCACCGGCTAAAACTCTATAGGTCAAACAAGAAGCCATATCTAAACATGATCCAGAAGCGCAGGCGTTTTCTCTGGGCCAAGGCTCATTTAAAATGGACTTTGGCAAAGTGGAAAACTGTTCTGTGGTCAGACAAATCAAAATTCGAAGTTTCTTTTTGGAAAACAGGGACATCATTTCATCCGGACTAAACATCCCAAGTTGTTATTAGCGCTCATTTCAGAAACCTGCATCTCTGATGGTTTGGGGTTGCATGAGTGCGAGTGGCATGGTCAGCTTACACATCTGGAAAGGCACCATCAATGCTGAAAGGTTTATCCAAGTTTAGAGCAACATATGCTCCCATTCAGACGTCCTCTCTTTCAGGGAAGACCTTGCATTTTCCAACATGACAATGCCAGACCACATACTGCATCAATTACAACATCATGGCTGCGTAGAAAAAGGATCCGGGTACTGAAATGGCCAGCCTGCAGTCCAGATCTGTCACCAACAGAAAACATTTGGCGCATCATAAAGAGGAAGATGCGACAAAGAAGACCTAAGACAGTTGAGCAACTAGAAGCCTGTTTTAGAAAAGAATGGGATAACATTCCTATTCCTAAACATTGGTCCTCCTCCAGCTGTTCCTTATATGTACATTTAACTTTTCCAGCTTCTACCTGTCCCAACTTGTTTTGGAATGTGTAGCTCTAATGAAATCAAAAATGAGCCGATTTTTGGCATGACATTTCAAAATGTCTCACTTTCTACATTTGATTTGTTATGTATATTCTATTGTGAATAAAATATAAGTTTATGACATTTGTAAATTATTCCATTCTTTTTTACTCACAATTTCTACAGTGTCCCAACTTTTTCTGAATTGGGGTTGTATTATTTCTCAGCAATGAAACACACTGCTAGACAGGGATCGACATTAACGGTTGTCCGGTACAAATTAATGTTTTGGATGGGCAAGTGAAAGAGGCCAGACAAGTAACTTAAAACTGTCAATACAAAAATAAATAAATATATAATAATTATAAAATAACTGCTTTTATTTGTGATCTAGCCTTTGTTCTATATCAGGTATAACCACATTGCCATGGCTAAAAGGTCACATTTTTACTCAGGCAAGTGAATGTAAAATTTATTTTTCCGAAGGACTGCCACATGACAATGCTTAATGTCAAGCCCTGCTTTAAGCTAGGCTCACACCACAGGACATTTGGCTGGATTTTGCTGTCGCGGACAGATTTCACATGTCTGTGGAAAAACCTTCGGACCGCGACCAAATCGGAGCTTGTTGTGGTCGCTGTAGCTTGTTAAAGGTCCCGTTCTTCCTGATCCCATTTTTTTTTACTTTAGTTGGTGTGTAAGGTTGCTGTTAGAGCATAAATCATGCCTGCAAAATTATTAAGCTCAAAGTTCACTGCCAGGCGATATATTTCCTCTAAAAGAAGTCCCCTTTCAAAGCCTACAGAGAACGGCTGGTTTGGACTACAGCCCTCTACTTTCCGACTGAATGACGTCAATTAAACAGTTTTTTGACTAAACTCCACCCACAGTAATATGTCAGTCGCCAGCTAAGCTCAAACGGCTCTGCTAAGCTAAGCTGCTGTCGAATCACAACACACTAAACAAACCACACAATCAGAACTCGATACGTATTTCTGAAGAAGAAACTTCATAGAACAAGGAAGACATCAGCCCGTTTTGAGGACAGTGAAAACACCGCTATACAGATAAGAAAATTGTGTGAAAAATAATGTGTTTTTTACCCACAAAACATGAACAAATGTTATATTGTGCACTGTAAACACAATTAAAACTTGAAAAACACAGGAAAAATGGGACCTTTAAAACAACACTATGTAGTTTTATTACCTTTAAATAATGTCTCTAAAATTATTTCAGTGATAGAACAACTTTTAACTGGACAAATTGTACTGTTGCTGCAACCTGAGCAGCCTCCTAGCTGCTACAAGCACACCCTGAAAGTGGCGGTGGAGGGTAGGAAACACAGCCCCGCCCCTCCCCCTGCCCGCAGAAGAGTGTCTGATACCAGGCACTATTGCGCTTTTCAACCACATGGGGGAGCTGTAAGTAATTTTTACATGGAAACTACATAGTGTTGCTTTAAGTACAAGCATGTCAGCAACGTGATCCGAACCTATCGCGAGCTATTACAGACGCTACAATAATTTCAAACCTGTTTGATATTATCTCCATGTGATCTCATAATATGAGCGACACAATGACAAATTGTAACTAATCCAGCCAATCACAGTGCAGATGGTATAAACGGAGAAAGTCGACCAATTGAAGGGCGAGTTGATCGTCCATCCATAAGGTAATGGACTAATCATTGTAATTTCTCACGAGAATTTATGTGAGAAAACTTATTTTGCTGATGGTCGAGAACACCTCTTTATAAAGTGTTTTGTCATGCACTTCGTCAGCGTTGTGTTGTGCATTATCCATGTAGCTATGACAAGACAACGATGCATGAGAAAAACCTTGTTGTGTAGTGTGAGCAACACAGTGATTTCCAATCCTGTAGTGTGAGCTTGCCATTACAGATAAACTAGTGGCACTATGGCATTGCCACAATTTAAAACTTCATTTCCCACAGCGACAACTTCAATGCGTGCTCTTACGCAGATCTCTAAGCAGATATGGAACATGCGTTTCCAGTCCAGAATAAAAGGCAGATTTAACAGCATTTCCTCCAGAGTGCAGTGCATCACCCAACAGTCTCATTTTCGTCTGGTTGGTATCTGCTGATTTGATCTCACAGTATGACTCGTATATTAGCATTCTTTTTGACCGAAGCTCATCAGCGATTGACATCACCGCAGTGTCCACTCTCTGGACGAGTGCTTCCCAGTGAGCGTCCACAAACCGAGCATCTGTCGGAGAGACCACCAGACGATAATTAGTAACAAAAATTTAAAACAGCATAGTTCAAGAGATGTCTTCATACATTTCAGGAAAAGGAGCACTTTTGTGGAGTGAGAAGAGCAGGAATTGCACATAGGCTACTGTTTAAAATTGCGAATTTAAAGCCAAACATTTTTGTGGTATCAAATTTGTTGACATAATTTGCTATGATGCCAACATTAAATAACAATTATTGGTGTTCAAAGTCATATACTTTTAGTTTACCTTTTGTATTGTAGTTTTATTACAAATATAATGGTTCATCTATGGTTACTGTAATGAGGCAATGGTAAATTTGTTGTTACTATGGTAACTATAGTAAAACCATAGTACATGTTCATAAGATGAATGCAACTTTAGCCTTTTTATTTTAGCTTTCATTGAAGCTAGACTTCAACCAACGTGTGTATGATTCGACACTTAATTCTGACTCTATTGCGCTCTCTATGTCATTTATTAATTGAAAAATAATCAATTTAGGCAAAAGATATGGGCACAGCTAATTAATTAGATGATGATCTTTAAAATTATGCACCAACCACCACAGAATTACACTAAATATTACGGCAGTGGCTCAGTGGTTCATGTAGGTTGTCTACAAACCGGAAGGTTGGTGGTTCGATCCCCGGCTCCACCGGACCAAGTGCCGAGGTGTCCTTGAGCAAGACACCTAACCCCAGCTGCTCCCGATGAGCTGGCTGGTGCCTTGCATGGCTGACACCGCCATCGGTGTATGAATGAGTGTGTGAATGGGTGAATGTGAGGCTAATTGTAAAGCGCTTTGGATGGCCATAGGTCTGTTAAAAGCGCTATTAAATGCAGTCCATTTACCATTTACCATAAATATACATTACTATAACAAATGTGTTTTATACACACAAAGTTAATGAAACCAGGGAAAAACTAGCAAGCAAAGTGTCAGGGTCAAGAGGCTAACTAAACAAACACTGATCACCATAATGGTGACTTGAAATGCAACAAAACATCAATATCTAAACCTAATAAGTGAATTGTGTTTTCTATAGCAATATTTTACTGAACATTTCGAAATAATGTTTATAACAGTTTGAAAATAATAATAATGCAATGTTTCTCTATCATTTACATAGCAAACAATAAAGTAAGTATCGAAACCGGTTGTTTTAAACATTATGTTAAAGGTATAGCGAAAGATTTTCCTGAATTTTAGAAAAGAACCACCCTCCACTTTTTGAAAAAAAATGCACATGCGCAACACTCTACCTGCTCCCGATAGGGAACACCTATTAAATGTGTGCACGAGAGAGCATGCACGAGTTATTCTCTGTTTACAAGTTGCTGTCATTATTATACTAATCAATTGAGTGAACACTCAAGACATGTTCTGCAATAGTAGCTTGTTGCATTTGTGTAATAAATACTATGGTAAACACATTGGAATTATCAAAAATGAACACACAAGGTTTTAGAACATTTCAGGGGGATACCTTTTACCATTTGGTCATAAGGCTACTTTAGACAAATTGAGTGTCTGTGCGGTGCGAAACGTATACCAGGGCTGGCATCGCTAATCATAGCTTACATCAACTTTTACTAGCAGTGATTTTAAATGTATTTCTCCAAATAGCATGCCAAATTTTACCTGTAGAAACTTCCCAACTGAGGCATCAAAGAGAACCCAAACTGTGCTTTTCGCGCACGACAGCGTGTGAAATATTCTCCAAAAAACACTCTGGTTTTGTTTCTTTCTTCAGAAGCCTTTCTCTTCTTGTCATATTTTGTAAATTGTAGATACTTTTTCACACCAATAACGGGCCCCCTCCTTGTTCGGGCCCCGGGGCTTTAGCCCCGCCTAGCCCTATTGTTAATGCGGCCATGACCAAAATGATTGACAGCTAGGAGGACCATTAGTCTTGATGATACACCCGGAAAAAGAAAATCCTCCGCTATACCTTTAACATTGTCATAATGTTTGAAAATAGTACAATGTAACATTCCTCCAACGTTCAGACAACCCAGAAACGTTTTTAGAACGTTTAAAAAACTAGACAATTTTTGCGTTGCCAGAACGTTTTTGGGAACGTTGGGAACTTTCAAGGAACGTTATTAGAACTTTTTTCTGTTAGCTGGGGCAGGGGCGTAACTATCGGTAAGCAGGGTAAGCGGCGCTTACGGGCCCTGACCAATCAGGGGCTCGCTCGGCTGGAAGATTTTGATTGACGGTCGGGCGGGCCTATCACATATTCAACACTATCCGCTGTTCCCAGGTTTTCCACGGGTTTTCAATGCTTGGCAACGTGCAAACTGTGTGGTTACATCGCCCAATGAAATCGCCGCTAGCAATAGAGCCCAACCAATCAGAGCCCAGAGTTTCTGTGCATGTTTGAAATCGGCTGGTTTGTATCTTTAGGTTTCTCAACACAAACAAGAAACAATAATGCTTTAGAAACTCAAACACTACACCAGACTCCTGAAGCAAAGCACAAAAGTGCAGCAGTAAGTAAACAAATGATTTTAAACAGTATGGATCGATCTTTCTGCGTATGTAATGATTGCTGTGTTTTTGTCTGAAGTTTAGAGATGCTGTGTGCTATCTCTGCTATCGCGGCTGTCAGGATCAAGACGCGCACGGGAGTTTTACCACCCGCAAAATGGAAAACAATGGGACAAAATAAGGTAATGATTTTCGAGTGTCAAATGGCCAGTATTTTGTTATTGTTGAACCCATAGGTGTCGTTCTAAAGTTTTTTTCATGCTCTTTCTATCTGAACAACTAGTTTTACCATTTAACCATGTTTAAAATTTTTGTCACATACCTACATCATGCCATCCAGAACTGAAGCTCGGAAAATGGTGCTATAAATTATAATGCGGTTATAATATAACGCTATAGCCTATAATGCGAGTGAGCATCTTTTTTATGTATTTAGACCTAGATGTATGTGTGTGTGTAGTGCTGTCACGAGCAGTGTTTTTTCATATATTATGGTGCGGCGACACCAGTGTTTTGTTTTTGTTGTGGTGCGTGTAGTCTATTTCTGATTTTGTCAGTCATCTCATCTCTTATGCTGTGTCTCTATGATCCTATCCTGTCCTATGCATTGTAGCCTGCTTGTGGACATTGCGTCATCACGTGCTGTACTAGAGGCCCCGCCTTGATAATCCTGCTTAGGGGCCCGGTGTTGGCTCGTTACGCTACTGAGCTGGGGCACAGGCCTTTGACGCATTGTGAGAACTGTTTGAATATTCGATTATCTTAACTTTAACTTTCTATCAGCCTAAATGTGAAAGAACAGGAAAAACCTATAAGAGGTAATGACCCGGGGCCTTTATTAAGTCATAGGCTAATCCGTCTCTGCGAACCATAGTTGTTTTGATCACATTGTTGTAAAACCATAGTAACCATGAATTTTCCATCGTCTTCCCTTACGAAAATTAACCATGGTTTTATTGTGTAGTAACCATGTTTTTTGGTGTATTGTTTACTATCAGCAAAACCATGGTTTTACTACACTATGGTTTAACTATGTTTTTTGAAAACCATGGTTGTCAAAACCATGGTTATTTTGTAGTTACTTTTGTTTTACTACAGTAACCATGGTTTTTTGGTTTTAACTGTAGTAAAACCATGGTTAATTTTCCTAAGGGTTACTACTGTAGCACACTGCAAAATTGTAACAAGTAAAATGTAAAGTGTAGTAAAAAATGTAAACTGTAGTAAAATCCCCTGATATTTTTGAGAAGTACTGTAGTATAATTATATAGTTATACAGTATTAACTACAGTTAATCAATTCACTATTGTCAAAACTATAGAATCCTGTAATAAACATTAAACAAAGTATTACTATACAGCAAATAATAATTTACTACAGTAGATAAAAGTAGTAAATAATGAAGCACTAGCACTTTATAATTCGCAGATCTCTTCACATGAGAAAGTATTATACTTTAGTAAGTATACGTAAGTATTTCTGAATTACTTACTCAGTGCTTCTTGGTCCATGGCGTCTCATACGCGTCTCTCAAGTACGATACATGTGTCTGAAATGATCCACATAAGAAGCTTGTTGTTTATTCATTCGAGTCCCAAAATCTGTTAATTATAAGGATGCATTTATGGCACCATTAAATAACTCAGAAATAGCGTTCATGTGCATTAAAAGCGCGTTTTACAAGTCCGAGGCTCAACTGTAACCACAAACTTATCGTATGTAACATATTTAAAACAAAGATATAACGACCGAGAAAACGCTGCTGACTTGTTTCGTTCTGTCAAGTCTTTTGTATCTGCTGAAGTACTATAGTAGATCAAAATAACGCGTGACAGTCTTTCCCTATAGTAGATCACACCGTATGATGACTTTTATTTACGGTACCGCCCAAACTCAGAGGCGGGAATGAATATTTGATCAGCTATGTGGAGTGTATTTTGACCCGTTAAGGCTATTAATAGTTTTCCGGTAACGTCACGTACTTACGGGAACGCCCCGCTGGAGGGCAGCGCTATCTGCCGTTGTCCGGAGATTAAAGAGTGAGTGATTTTTTTTGTTAAGCCTAAATACTGAATAGTTTTTGTGAAATAAAATGCACAGAGGAGACAAGCCTGAGCTATACTTATACAGAATCCTGTCAGAGATGAAACCCAGAAAGGAGGAATTTATAAATTTTGTGCCATGTGCCTCTGTTTTCAGTGAGGGGAAACTGGCAGGCAGCCATCATATAACTTACAATCGTATTTACAGTGTCCACTTCATCAAAGGTAATCTCACGTAAACAGCCATAAATCATATCATAATTTTCTTAACTTGTGGTTTATTAGATTTTTTTGTACTAAGAGAAAGCTATTAAACTTGTGTTAATACTAAATTTTGTTTCATTAATATGATTTATTACATTATAATACATAAGACAAGGAGGCCGCACTATGCATAAATACGTTTTATTTGCACAAACGCGTTTCGGCGTGTGCCTTCTTCAGTGTGCAACAAATTAGCAATATGAATAATCTTATATAGCCACACCCATATTTACATTAACCAATAACATTAAAATGATATCCAGTCATGTTTGAGTCCATCAATGAAGCAAAACAATTTGTTTGTCCATATCCACAGTGTACAATCAGTCCACAACAATGTTCCATTCATAAAAAAAAAACAATTTAGAGACAAATCTTCGTTTATGCCATTTGGAATAAATGTATTTAAATTAAAAATATACCAAGCCTCTTATTAAGACCAGCACTCTTAAAGTTTAATTTCAGACACATTGAGTGAAGCCTGCTCTTATCTTCAATTATTTATTATATTATAATACAAAAATATTAATATAAATATAATCCTAGCGGCAATATAAGGCGATACATTTTCCACGAGATAGTTTGGGTTTATATCTTTTCTTTGTCTGTTGAGAGGGGATTAAAATATTTGTGGCTTGAAACAAAGGGAAAGTTGACTGGCTTGTGCTACCTCTCTATGGAGAGCTCAATGTAAACTGACTCTTTCTTGCTCTCCAACACCTTTGGTGGGTAACGTGCCTGAAAACTATCAATAGACCAGGGGTGGGCAAACTTTTCTGACTCCAGGGCCACGTCAGGTTTTAATATACAGGTGAAAAGTCGAGTACTATTTAAACGAACAAATTAGCTTAATTTATAAATAGATACATCTCCTTTACTATTTACTGTGAACCATATAGTTAACATTACTAAATGACAATTAACCATGGTTTATAAGTATAGTAAGCATGTTTTCAGCAGATTAATAGCCACTTGCATTACCATAGTTTTACTATAAATAAAATACCATGGTCATTATGGTATGACAATAGTTAATATGTGGTTACCACAACAAAATTTGGTAAATCATTTTAAGGGAGAACATGTTTCTTGTTTTGTTTTATCCATGACAGCTAGGGCTGGGTATCAATTCAGATGTTCCAGATCCATTCGATTTCGATTCACAAGCTAAGGTTCTCGAGTCTGTTTTTATACTCGATTCTTGATTCAACTCAATGAATATAGATTTAATACAAATACTATTTTAATAAAAAAGAACAGTCAACAGCAGTTTACAAGTTTGTATAATAAAAAGAAATTAAAAGCCACAACACTATCGTTGTCGTCTTGGTTGCAAAATCTAAAATGCTTCCATACTTTATGTGAAGGTTGCATCAACATCGATGAAGCACCTGAAACCGCCATTTTAAGCATTAAATGAATGAATGACAGGCTCGCTTCTCGCTCCTTGGTAACATCGCGCAAGGCAAAAAAGAGGGTGACATCTAGTGAAGAAGACTTAGTTACACGTTAATCTTATGTTCAATGTTTGCGGAAATGAATATGAAAGAAAAAAAATCGATTCTGCTCTTTGAGAATCGATTTTGAATCGACCACGTTTTAAAAAACGATTAATCGAAAAATCTATTTTTTTTTTGCCAGCCCTAATGAGCTGTAGCACGATATTTCCAAGAATGTCTTTCCAAGCAATCAGGCATTAGTGAAAGTAACATGTTTGTCAAATATGGAACACATACTCAAATTGTGACCTCTGCATTTAACCCACAATACTGTAATAAATTCTTTGCTGCCTTAAATTTTTTGGTTGAATCAACTCAAATGTTTAACTTACTATTATTTATCCTGACTAGAGATGAGTTGTTATTACTTATAAAATATAGTTGAAATAAGTCAACTTCATTTTATGAGTTGTAGCAATCTCACAGACCCCCAGGCATCCACAGCCCCCAGTCTGAGAACAACTGCTTTATACACATTTGGTTATATTACACTGTCTTATTTAAAACATTTACACATTTGCCTGTACAGCCTATGAATTTTTATATATTGGAAAATATATATTTATATATTTGCTACTTATATTGTTTGTTGATTTTTCTGTGTTTTCCCCTGCTTCTAATAATTTAAAGCTGCATTATAAATAAAATTGAATTGGAAAAAATGAAAGACCAGAGTTGCAACCCGTCAATCACCATGAAAAATTGTTATGTTTAAATGTGTTAAAACAGAGGAAAGCAGGTTGTGGTCTTAATTAATGGCAATACTTTTTTGGCAAATTACTATAGACTGTAAAAAATATGGACGTAGTGTCGCCCATAGGTTTGTGAAGATCTTTTTTGAAGCCAATATCTTGGCAGCGCATCACCGCGCATCAATTGTTGATAATCGAAAATTGGGTAATGAGGCGGGACGTGGGTGAAGCTGGTTACTGGAAACCTCATCCGCCTAGCTTGATGGCAGTTTTTAACATGGGGGTCTATGGGAATTGATT
This sequence comes from Misgurnus anguillicaudatus, assembly GCF_027580225.2. Classification (NCBI taxonomy): domain Eukaryota; kingdom Metazoa; phylum Chordata; class Actinopteri; order Cypriniformes; family Cobitidae; genus Misgurnus; species Misgurnus anguillicaudatus. The sequence continues at coordinate 42,948,207 of NC_073338.2, read as the reverse complement.
CCCTTTTGGAGCCAGCCTCTAGCGGCCCGTCGGTGAATTGCAGTTTAAGTCGCCTCCATATTGGCTTCATCGGAGAGATCGAAAGTTTTCCCCTCGCAAATTACACATAACCCCCTCTGCTTGATGCTGGTGAAGTATTTTGCTGTCAATTAGCTTTTTGTCTATTTTGTTGCTGCATTGCTCACAATTTTTTTCACTTATTCATGTCAGTACAATCTGAAGACTAGCGACATCTATAGGACTTGGATTGTATTGCATCAAATTAGTCATTCTAGATATTTCATACATTTCTAAACTGCTTCGTCGGCCCAACCCTGCAAAGATCTGAAGACTAGATTCATGATCTGTCTTTGGTACATCATAATAATGCAGTAAAACATACAAGTTTTGTGTGTCAGCTGCATAAGAGGATTTTCCTAACTCTATCTACATGTATCATTGATTTTTTTAATTAACATTCACCCAAAACTAACACAAATTTTAAAGTACAAATACCATTATGAACTATCAGTTTTTACCACTGAAACCATTATACAATTACTTTATGTAGTGTTTCGGTTCTTATTCCAGAAGGATTTAATGGTGGTCAGTCTATATGGTTCCCATCCGCCAGATAACATCACACCAACAAAACCCAACATATTATTACCATATAGACTATTAACATTATAACCATTAACATTTCTGTCATTACGTTCAGCAAGGACCTTGCGTTAAAATGTATTAATTCACCTTAAACCTAATAAAAATTGCATAAAAATGTCCAGAAACCCACAATGCCCTATCCAAAACTATTACTAGTACTATTTAATACTTTTTGTGAGTGTTATTCTAGATATTTTAGATTATTATGTACATCAGGGGTCTCCAACGTGACAAATTTTTTTTGATTAGACTATATCAAAAATAGCCCTCCAGAATGTTTTATCCATTGTGGTAGCCCTTGCTCACAAAAATGTTGGAGACCCCTAATGTACATATTATAAAGTTTTTAAAACAATACATACATTTTCTTAGAAACCTCTTCAAAAAGTCCTGTGTTATAAATTAAGGCAGTATGAAGAGTCCTGTGTTGGCTGTATGGCTTCTGGTAAGACACCCTGTGAGGTGGCCACCATCTTGATACTGTTTCTATGGGTCAGTTTCCTCTCATACTCCAGCAGCTGCCTCCAGAACCCTGCGTTTGGTCGGATGAAGGGCCGAGCTGCCAGAACCCACTGATGAGCCTGAAGAAGTGAGATGCCATCATACCTCATGAGATACGCCATGATCAGTGAAGGAGATCTACTTCTACCTGCCGAGCAGTACACCAGCGAGCTTCCACTGCGGTTTTGGTGAATCCGCTCAGCCACACTGTCAAAGTGTTGGTCTAGAGGGGCGTGGGGTCGGTCCTCTACAGGTACACAGATGCAGTCCACACCCTGGTACTCCGGACAGGGATACTCAGCACAGGCGTTCACGAGCAAAGTGACACCTCGGTTGGCGAGTGCAGACTGATTTAGGGCCTCCACTCCACACAGATACAGAGTGGGAGTCACCTGGGAAATCATTCTGGTGACTGCAGGTGACAAAAACCAACACACACAAACAGTTAAGACTAGACTAGTTACAGTATTTCTTCTGAACAGTACTTTTCTATTTTAAAAAAAGTAAGTTTATTTCAGTGAAAAAAATCCATAGCACTACAAAATTATTATCAGTATGCTATCTGGGATTCGAAGCCATGTCCTTTGCTATGCTAATAAAAACGCCACCAATGAAGCTAAAATAACATAAAAGTTCAACGACTTTTAAAACAATGCATACAATGTTTAAAAATGTACCTGAACGAAATTGAGATAAATTTTTCTCACCTGTTTTAAAAATTCAGTGCTGTAGATTTTAAGTTAACTTTGTTAAAAAAAATTCCGAAAATGTCATATGTAGGCAAGTGTTTTCTGCTGTCAAAACAGTTATTGTATTAATCTACATGACAGCATAACCACTTAAACGTTAGTTTACCTCACAGCAATGGTACACACAGTCGCTTCATCTGGATCCTTATGCTATAATCCGAGTATTTTTGAGAAAGTAAGACAGTCATACTTGATGCTTTGTGAAACTGAAACATTTACAAAACGCTTGTTTCGAATCTTCTTCTTTTCTTTTAAATGGCGGTTGGGAAACCCACTTAAAGGTGCGTTTCCGCCACCTACTGGACTGGAGTGTGGAGCATATTTTGATTGGTGACATTAAATTTAGAAAACAAAGAAATAAATAAAGAAATAAGGAAAAAAGTTTGTTTCGAATCATTGTTTAGGAGAGTGTTTTTTAAACTGGCCAAGTCACTTGATTTTACTTTTTACATCATAACTGTTTCGGAAATCTGATGGTTTACCATTAGGGGAAGATCACAAAGTGAACCCATGGACCAGTGTTAGTGTGAATATGGTTAGGTAAAATATTCACCCTTCTTACTGCTACACTACCATCTTGCCTACTTTTTTGTTTTTAGACAATTTGGCAAACATATGCATAATTAAAAGGAGGGTTAGCGTGTTAATGATCTGTTTGCCCTAAATTACACTAAAACACTTTTACTTAATGGCTTTAGGTTAAGATTAATAATTTATTTTTCCTAAAAAATATTTTAGAAAAATCTTGCAATTATTGTGTATAAAGTGTACTATGTTTGGACTGAGATCTTGTTGCTTTTACAACATTTTCACCAGCAGATTGCGCCATATGCAATAAATTCAAAGCTTCTAAAAGCTTAATTTTTCCCATCACTAATTAACCCTTTTGTAAATTTACAACGGAGTATAAACGTTTCTAAACTTTCATTTATGTAGATAGGAAAACACTAAAACCTACAGGTTGTCACTTTACAACTGTAGAAGGTTTTACATTTTTACATTTTACATTTACTACTCTTCTGTGCGGTAATGATGGAGCAGCGGTACTGCAGCGCCCCCGAGCGGCCTATGAAGCCCTAAACATGTAAACGAATCAAGCAAACGAATGAGGAGTTTGGTTCCAAAACGAGATAACTCCGTTTTTTTCTTGTTTTTTAAATTTTGTATTCCATTCAATATTAATCAGACTGCAGTTGGTTTGTTTAGATCTAAGAATTCATAACAAAAATAAATAAAATACAGCTAAGTAGCACAATAAAACATAATAAAAGTTATCTCGTTTTGGAACCAAACTCTTTAAATGTAGGAAAACAAATGTAAAAATACATGTATAAATGAATTAATTAATATAAAATAGGATAACAAAGGCAAATTAGTATATAAATACACATAGGAAACAAATAAATAAATGTAGAAATACAAAAATAGCACCAATAAACTGATGAATGAGATTAAATAATTCAGCCAATAATTTAAATTTCATGACCAAATGTATGGATTTTTGTATTTATTTCTACATTTCTATGTTTATTTATCTATTTTCTTATCACTTATATTAATTTATTTATATTCAAAGTTATTTTAGTCCTCCACAACTGCATGTTACTGCAGCCAAATACCAATTTTCATTTAGCATTAATTCTAACTGGCTATGGCACGCACATGCGCAACTACATTTAAACAAATTTTTTAACAGTTCTTCTTCACTCAAAAATGACAGGCAGCATTAACATGAATAAATCATGAAAGAGTCATGTTTGAAAGTTTGTGAAATATAATGCATGTAAGAAATACATACAGATATTACATTTCCTCTTAACCTGTTCCTTAAAGCATAATTTCCCAACGAAACCTTATTTTTGGAATAAACCAGTACCTTTGTTGAAAGTTTCTTCCAGTCAGTCATGGAGTTACTATAACACAGTGATTACAAAATGAGCTGTTTATTTTCATTGAATGTGTGGCATTTATTATACTCCATGCACAAAAAAAGAGAATTTAGGAGTATTAACATAACAATGATTTTAATGACCCTATGTTTGAAAAGTATAAAACACACAAGCAAATGATGTCATGTCCTTCTTTCATGTGTAACAATAGTTGCTCATAAAGTAATAGGACTGTTATGATTAAAAATATATTTTCTGACATGGTTATACATGAAATGTTTAAGATGCCTTAAATGTATTGATTACTGTCATGTATCATGCTTTGGAAGTTCTTTGTGAATAAAATGAACAACACCAAGACTGACAATAAAGTTTTAACATCACAACACAATATCTACAGAGACTTCCATGCTTTCACTTTGACTACAAAACTATAGTAAATTAAAACAAAAATAATAAAAATATAAAAAATGAAATATAGTATATGAAATACAGAAAAGGTACAAACATTGCATGTTTTACAGGTGCTTTAAAGAAAAAAAACAGTTCCTTGGAATTTTAAAGAATTTAATAAGAACATAACTACAACATCCAGCTGCACTTGATAGCCTATATATATTTCATTTCTATCTTCATCCACAGCTTCAAAAACGTCAGCTCTCTAGTTTACTGTTAGTTATCAAACTGTAGATTTTGTTCCAAAAATCAGAGAGAAATCCATCCTTAAAACAGAGAGAAAGAGAGAGAGAGAGAGAGAGAGAGAGAGAGAGAGAGAGAGAGAGAGAGAGAGAGGGATATTAATTTATAATCAAGACAAAACACTGTAGCAAAAAATAATTCATGTAAGTCCTATACTGTACTGTATAAGTGCCTATAGACCAGTTCAACAGATGCAAACAACACCGGTCCATACAAATACAAAAGCAAATTCCTTCATGTAGAATTGCGCACAGTTACTAATAACCTAAAAACAGTAAATCTTTGTTTGCTAATGGCATATCACAGTTCTTATTGTTACTGAAACCATCAAAATCTTAGATAAGACTAATTTACCTTCTCAAAGTCCTCTCAGTAAAACCCTGACAATTCACAGAAATCACCACCTGTTGGTTGCAGCTCAGTTGGTTGAAGCTCAGTTGAGGGCCAAACCATTTAGGCCGTGTGCATTTTTGAGATGGCTTGTTGCATCTTAACCTATAAAACAATACAGAAAGCTACTGAGCTCTTCACAAACCTGACAGACTGCAGACTACTACTTTATATGATTTGCATAACATTTTGTTTATATTAAGTTGTTCCTCACTAATAAATGTGCCAAGAAAAGTGTCAAAATGGCAAGAATAAATAAGTAAAAAATTTATTTTGCACCTCACACAAAGTTATTATAAAGCTTCTGCTTTACATGAAGAAAGAAGAAACGGCAGAGAACTAAACAATTGTTAAATATAGATTACAATATATATTGTGAATGTTATTGTCCTCAAAAACAGATTAAAATCGAATAAAACACTGCATACTTTTCTTCAACTATTGTAGCAACATGATTAAGTGCACACACCTACAAAAATGTCTTTAACATTCCAGTTGGATCATTTTAATAAAAGCTATATTAACAGAATTAACTAAACCATAATCCAAGCTAATGTCTGCAGTCTCTAGTAAGCAAACCAACAGGGCATCAGTGGCAAGGAACCGAAACTCCACTGGTGAAGAAAAACCCTTATGACAAACCAGGCTTAGCTGGGAGGGCCGGTTTTCCTCTGACATGTTACACATTACACATATAGCTGTAGAAGAACTGGAGTAATGCACGCTTATGGACCACTGCTATGACAAGGATGAATAGACATGTTAAATTAATACGAACCCTTCAATTGTCAAAGTGCAGTTTGGCCTTGTGTGTGACCTTTGCAAGATCTCGATTGCCTCCTCCAGTAAAAAATCTGCATTTATCCTACAGTACACACACATTAAACAGATTAAACAAATTACTGTATTTCAGGGTTCGGTAAGTTCATTCTTTATGTGTTACTTTCTACATATTCATATGAACAATTTCATTAAAATAATGATGATGATATGCATGAAATCCTGTTTTTTTTATTTCTGAGTTGGGTCCAACCTTAAATATTAATCACTTAAAACATAACACAATTTTAAACATGTCAACAACTAACTGATAGCTTGGATTGAAAACAATTTTTTTTTAACAAAGCAAAGTTAGATGTAACAGTGTTACAACTAAGCCTCAAGTGTACAGTGGTAATGAATACAATGTAAATACTATTAATTAAACTACAATTTAAATAGCAGGGGAAATAAATGACAATTATGTTTTTTGTCTTAATTATGCGGCCCTTTTAAAAATATCCATCCATATGCATAATAGAAGGACGGTTAGAAGAGGGACCATAAATGGTGGATGTGTGGATATCTATTTGTACAAACAATATTCATCTCTAGTATATAGACAGAATAGTGCTGAATTATTTGTGTCATCAAATTTTGTACTAAGTGTTACAACAAGCCCTCTAAATGTTACAATTACGCACATATTGGCTAAGTTGTTACATTTGCACTTCTTTGGTGTAATTGTACAAGATGGTAGACTTCATTAACAAACTAAGTTAAATTTAACTGCACTAAGCAACAGAAAAATGCAGTGCAGACAAATCATTAGAGCCTCACAGATAACGCGACACAAATGTTGCTATATTTAAGTGCAAATTAGGTAATTGAACGACAATTCTGAAACATTTAGTTTCAAAACTGAAACTTTTACATTTTTCATAGAAACCATTATGGTTATCTTTATTGCTTTTGTAACTAATCAATTGAGCAAGGATTTAACATAATATGAAGTATTTGATTACTGTACAGCACTTTGGTCAAAGCTCTGTTGTTTAAGTAGTGCTTTATAAATGAATAAATTAAACGAAATAAAATATCTTTTCCTTACCTGAGTTCTGTTAGACTGGAGACATTCTGGCAGATGGAGAGACTCCAAATAGACAAGCTTTTATTCAGAAAGTCAACCTTCAGTTCCAGCATTTTAAGTTTAGGCAGAGAATGGATGGCAGACGTGAAGGCATCCAAATCTGTCTTGTGAAATATTTGAAAAAGCTTTGCCCAGTCGATAGCCTCTGACCGTGGTAGAGTGAGACCAAGTGACCGTACCACATTGCTATAACAAAAACCTAAGCAGACACTAAAAAGAAAATTAAAACAAAGTTAATATCAGTTAGAGGAACAGAAACTATTTTGTTATTGTGAGTCTGTAAGCTAACAATATTCACGTTGTTTCTGATCCCATTTTTAAACCCTAGTTAGTGTGTAATGTTGCTATAATAGCATAAATAATACCTGTAAAATGATAAAGCTCAAAGTTGACTGCCAGGCGATATATTTTCTTTTACAGAATTCCCCTTTTAAAGCCTACAGCGAACGGCCGGTTTGGATTACAGCCCTCTACTTCCTGCTTTAATGACGTCACTAGAACAGTTTTTTTAACTAACCTCTGCCCACAGGAATCACAACACACTAAACAAACTACACAATCAGAACTCGTTATGTATTTCTAAAGGAGGGACGACCAAGAAAGACATCAGCCCGTTTTAAGGACAGGGAAAACAGCGCTACACAGATAAGTCAATTGTGTGAAAAATACAGCGTTTTTTTTACATGTGAAACATAAACACATGTTATATTGCGCACTGTAAACAATCAAAGTTTCAAAAACAAAGAAAGAACGAGACCTTTAAAGTCCTTAGTTAGCACACATTTCACATTTCAAAGTAATATTTTTATTGAAAGTTTGCTCAAAATAAAACATTTTTGCCTTTGGGAGGAAACTGGAGCACGCAGAGTAAACCCATGCTGACATATGGAGAACATGCAAAATCCAAACAAAAAGGCCACCTGACCTTGCCGGGGCTCAAACCAGGGACCCTTATTCTTGCTGTGAGGCAACAGTGCTACCCACTGATTCAATTTTCTCTGGCAAACATGAGAAAAGTCTATTTAAGAAGTCCTTCCAGAACTGATTGTATTGAAAGAAAAGTTTTTGATTAAAGATTATAAGGTCACAGGATTTAATCATGTATAAAGCTCACAGAAAAGTAATTTGTAAAATATTATCACATTATTCCAGGCAATATAAAAGTTTTTTATTTCTATTTCATTGTGACTTTAAGCAGCTATGCCTGTTCTTTATACATCTCACCTGGACACATCATCACTGACTGACAGTTCTAATGAATAGACAGAACAATGTTCATCTGCAGGACCGTCACATTCAGGGATAACATTAACCCTGCAAATCACAGCACAGAAAAATTAATTATGAACAATTAATAATGCACACTAAAGAATTATAGTGCATGTGGTGCCAAGTACATAAAATATTTATTTTGGGTAAGTGATATTATAAATACATTACCTTTGGGTCTTTCCTCCTGTAACAGCACACATCAGATCAACAAGATCAGAGTCTGTTAGGTTTCCTACTTTCAAGCTTCAAAATTAAATCCAGAGCATTACTGTACAGACTAATTTATCATCCATGTAAACATTGTATTTTTATTTAGAATTGCATTTGTTAATCAAATAAAAAAAATTATGGCTTGGTATTGACCCTGCCCTTAAGGTTAAACATAAAAATTAGGTCATATGATGCTATTATAATGTTTTCCTTTTTCTTTAGTGTTATGTAGCTGTGTGTGCATGTAAAGGACCTGCAAAGTACCACTACAAGCTTGAGGTATTCAGCCAATCACAACGCACTGGCTCAGCTGACCAATTAGAGCAAACTGTGCTTTTCAGAAAGATTTTTTGTATGAGACAAATTGTGTTTTATATCTTATATCATGTTAACACACTGTATTAAACCAGATACACAAAATAAAGTTCCAGTAACCATCATATGACCCCTTTGAATGCAACCCCCTATGTATCCACTAAGGAACTGTTTAATTACTTACCTTAACCTTTCAAACTTGTGGACTACAGGCAGAATTATAGACAACTTGTCAGGTGTTAACTCACAATAAGAACCAAGATTGAGTGATCTGACGCTGTGGCAGCACTGAGCGCAGTACATCAAAGCCCAACAGTCTGTTCTTCGTAAGATTGTGCTACGTATATGAATCTTATTCCAGGTCTGCATAGCTTCTTCTGCAAAGCTCTTTTCATGCAGTTCATAAAGATAGTTAAACACAAATGGATCTAAGAAACATGGTCTATTACAAATCTTATTTATAAACCATTGTTTCAGATCGGCCTCTACATTTTGATGAACAAACAGACCATGCTTTATAAGTGTGCATTGCAAGTCCTTATTTAATAGACCAAAAGCAAACTTCACCACATCTGAAAAACGTGGTGGCTGATAAAAAGATTCACGTAGTGTGTGTCTAATGGTACATAGCTTGGTAAGATTCATCATGGCCTGGTCTTTATCCAGACAGACATAGTACAGAGCAGTGAAGAACTCCTGAAAGCTGAGATGCATGAAGCTGAACATTGTCTCCTGCTGAATTCTTCTTTTAAAGAGGAACTTGCACAGAAATGGACAGCATGCAGGATCTTGCACAGTTTCATTTATAATTTTCTCATCAAACAGAACTTGTTGTTCCTGCATCCCTCTCTCTGCCAGTTGACCCAGACACCTCAGCAGGTTTGGCACAGATTGATTCAAACCCTGACTGTGATGCTTCAGTAAAGTGAACACAAAGTCAACATATATAGATGTGGTTGTTTCCAGACCGCTTGTTATATCTGCACCATCATTGAATCTTTCTCTGATAACTGTGCAGATGATCCAGCAGATAACAGGAATGGAGCAGGCAGTCAACAGGGTTTCATTGTCCTTCACAAACATATAAGCGTTCCTGAAGAGTTTCTCATCCTGAAAGAACTTCTGGAAATACTCCTCCACCCCCCTTTCAGAGAAGCCCATAATCTCGGTAAAACGCTGAGTTTTCTTGAGAAGTTTGCTTAAAGTGTCTGTAGCTGTTGATCTGCTGGTGACCAAGAGGAAGGAGTTCACCTGGAGATGTCCTCTCAGCAGGGCACAGAGTGTGAGCACAGGTGTGCATCTCTGGTCTGGATCTGTGGGTGATGTCATGTAATAAACGTCCTGTGGGAGTCTGAGTTCATCAAACCCATCAATAATGAAGAGCACTCTCTCTGATGACCACTGGAGCATCTGTGAGATCTCATCTGAAGTTAAACCACAACTCCAGCTCAAGAGCTCCAACAAACTCTTTTTACCTGGGATGCAGTTAATTTCTTTACACTTCAAGTGAAACACAACATCAAATTGATCTTTGTAGAGGTTACCAGATGCCCAGTCCATCATGATCTTCTGCACAACAAAAGATTTTCCATTCCCAGAGTTTCCCTGCAGTATGACAGCTCTAGGAGTGATCCCATGGTCATCTGTGTGAAACAGAGAGTTCAGGACAGATTCATGACTGCTCCTGGAGCTGAAGACCTGCTGAAAATTTTCTCCTTTTGAGGAGATCTCCTCTTCTCTTTCTTTTTGATCTCTATGTCTTTGAATGATCAGAGGTTCAGTGTAGCGCTCACACAGCAGCACATTTTCTCCAGGCAGTGAGTTATACTCGGTAACATGCTGGTACTCACTGCAAATCCGCTGTTTATACTGACCAATCACTGAGTTTGCTGCAGAAATAAAATATTTAATGTTTAAAATAAAAAGTATTTTGGAAAATATATTTATGCTTCTACAGGATATAGACATTTTAAGAATACTATAAATAATGATAAAAAAAGTTATCAGTACACAATGCAATATTAACTTCTTAACTATTTTAAATCACTTCAGTAAGTTAGTCAAACAATCAAACTCATTCACCTGATGGTGGTGTTTTGTCACTGTCAGGGTGATATCCACTGATACCTGCAGAAAAAGAAACACTTGGTTGACAGACTGATAGAAGATATTTCATATACATTGTGTATACTGTATAAATGGGTATTTTAAACTATAGCAATAAGTAAGGCTAAAAACATGCAGCATTAACACAACACAGATTTTTCTTACCAGAAGCATTATGTGTTATGGGAACATTGCCGGTTATTGTGCAATTATTAAAGAAAGGTGCTGTAATATTGCTTCTATTCTGAGCCACAGCACTGACATTTGTCTGTGGATGAGTTCTGTAAATGTCCTTATTACAGTCAAACTCTAAACGAACAATGAAATGTAGGTATTATGAATTTAACGTAATATGATACAATACAATATAAAAATATAACATAAAAGGGTTTATAATATGCATCATGTTATATACTAACCCATTGTTGTATTGTGCAGTTGCTATAAGATCCCAAGTTTGATGTACGAACACAACAGTCCTGTTTCGGAAAGAAAAACGCTATGGAGTTACAAAAGAACTGTAAATATTACAATATAATGAAAGATAATAAACCTCCTCAGTAAAATCAAACTCTGACTCCAAAGACAAACAAGTCTTTAGTCCAACCTGAAAAACAGCAATCTCAATCTCATTTTTAAACTTTGCTCTAACTTTACATTTTACAGTTTATAACTACTGTACATTGCTGACTATAGAGGTAAACACCGAAGGCAACTGGTAAGAATTTAAGATGATTATATCTATAAGTTTTATCACTTCTAAATCACTCATATTTAAAGAAATAATACCAGTTTTTTAATTTGTTCACATACATTTTTAAAAATATAGACAGACCGAAAGTGCTTTTTTCTGCCACTGATATAAAAATGTCTAAAACTTATATATATATATAAAACATTTAGATCCACACATGTGTATTCATATACCAGCTGAGAAACTATAAAGAGAAAGTTAAGCTGAAACCACCCATTGTGACGCCACCCACCCGGAAGACATTTTGTTTAGTATAAGTATTATCTTCCACATACGTCATCTGCAACTGATCTTCATTCATTCATCTGGTCCTTTAAAAGAAACTCCCCAAACCAGCTGAAGCTATGGCACTGGCAAGACTTTTTTTGTTTGCAGCATTTTGACCTCGCACACAATAACATTATTACTCCGGACTACTCGCTCAAACTTCCATCAATATTACTTCACACAAGGTCAAAGTCCTGCAAACTAAGTGCCGTTCCACCATACAATATAGTTCTCATTTTTTATCCGCTTAAAAACTTGCAATGTTTTATTTTGTGCCACCAAACTTTCTCGTTTAACTACTCATATAACAATGCCTGTACACCTAAATGCACAATAAGATTAAGACACCAAATATTTTAAGTTTTTGTCTACTGAAAAATGACAGCATTTACATAAATAAATCACGAGTCATGTTTCAAAGTTTTTAAAATATAATGCATGTAAGAAATACATACAGACATCACATTTCCACTTAACCTTTTCCTGAAAGCATAATTTCCAATGACACCTTACTTTTGGAATGAACCAATACCTTTGTTGAACGTTTCTGCCAGTCAGTCATGGAGTTAGGGGAGAGCCTATAGTTTTTCTAACCGGACATTGGCTTTAGTAGTGACATAAGAGTAGTTACATAATAGTAAGAACTTTGGACTCTCTGTTCACATGGGCGGGGTACTTTTTACTGTGTGTGGTTCTACTTTCAAACCTATGTATTAATTAAGTTATTACCACAGCCAGTAATAAATGATTGCAAAGGTAATCATGCAGTGTAAGAAAAGAGTTGATACCTTTATAGTCTTACAAAAACAAACAGAGAACAACCGTAATGCTGTTTTTGCCCAGGATGGAATTAAGTTTGACACTCCTGCTGTAGGTCGTCTGCTTGCACAAACAAACTATCAGGTGGGGGAAGTCTCCTTTCACAAGAACTGCAATGTTTTTTAAAATGAAACAAAGAAAACAAGAATACAAAGACACACATACCTAAGATTCCAGCATAAGTATGTTTTCACATGAACTGTATTTGTTTTTTCTCATCACAGATCAACATTAAAAAAAATTGTTATTTTTAGCAAACCACTATTGTGGTGATCAACATTTGCTTTAGTTCAGCTATTGATTCATGTATTTTAATGTTGGGTGTTCTTTGGCTGTTACAAAATTGTGTTAAAAAAACTTTTATATTATTATATTATCATATTATTTTGATGATTGTCACTATTGTTGAGGTTTATGATGAGTGTTGGATATCTAAGTGTGTACAAATAAATTACTTACAAATGATTAAATAAATGGTTACAGTGTTAGTAAAGCAAACACTGATCACCACAATTGTGATTTCATACACTTATGTATTTTGACAATTGTCTCGTTTGTATTTATTTTGATTTCTCCAAAGTAATTTTAGGAGAAACATCTGTGACTTACGTTGATACTTAAATGAACAAAACAAAAAACTTCACCTTATCTCCTGAGCTATGAAAGAGAAAACTCTAGGCAAAAACATTTTCTCTGGGTGTGTCCAAAGATGATATGAATGCAGTAGATCACCTGTACCTCCGCCCTTACATAATCTGCAAAGCCACATGCAATGTAAAGAAATTTTCTTAAGCTTTCCAACATAATCACGAGCAGTACAGATGTTGACCTCACCTAATATGAGAAGGCAGTAATACAGATATAAAAACAATTAAGTCAGTCAGAGAAAGTAAACAAAGAAAAGTTGTTCATGTTTGCATATGAAATCTGTAAAAGTGAAAATACAACAAAAAATACGACAATAAGACAATTTAATGTTTGTGTATAAATGAAGGAATAAAATTACTATTCTCTTGTATCACTCACTTTAAAATACAGAAACAAAAAATTAAATAGCTCTAAGTTAGCCGTGGATTGGAATAATGGGTGTGTGTTTGAGAGGTAGATAAGTGGGAGAGGCTTTTTATCTAAAGCAACTAACAAATGAAAGAACATTTAATATTTTGTCAGTAAACCAACAAGTGGAGTCTACAGGGTTATGGCAACAAAAAAGTTTATTGTTCCAGGTAGACCTAAAGTCTATAAATATAGATTGGGTAAGTGTTAATATTTTGACATTATTATTTTTATTCAAAAACAGCGAGATTGTGTAAACTTACTGGTGAAGAGTTAAACAGATTTCATAGACCCAGAGCATTATTAACAGGATTAAGTTTAGTGTTGTAAAATAGAGTTCACAGTAAAGTGGTCAAAATGTCAAATATATCTGAGAGAGTGCAGTCAAAAAGTTTTTGTGAATAGACACAGCTCTTTTATTGTAAATGTTTAATTGAAATGCCTTCAGTTAGCAAAAAGAAAATACTGAACCAATATTAAAAATAGTTGATTCGTCGAAAGTGTCCTGCTGTAGTGCATGCAGCAAAAAATTTTTTTAAATCAATGCAAAAGTGTTATTGTGGCAATGCAATTGATACTGACATATCAATATTTTTTGACATGGACTCAGTGGGTGCTTGCTTTCAGGGTTGACTCTACTTTTATTTAATTCAAAGCTTCAGTTAAGCTTTTAAAACCTATGTGCAGACATTCAAAGCTCCTAATATGTTTTAGTAATATGAACATAAAATGTAAAAGTGTTGGTCAGGGGCGGAGTGGGACCAAAATATCTACCGGGACATTTCGTAGACCACCAGCCCTCCATGGTAGAAAAAAAAAGAAGGAAATGACTGCACAACATGAAATACCAAGTGTTATAATAATTATTATTTTTAAAAGATCTTTAAGTCAACAACAGTCCCTAGTTTTACGTAAGCTAAAGTTTAATTTGGTTGCCAAGCAGTTGCTTATAAAATGATTAAGCCTATTAGGAGAGAGGGATGTTTAATGTAACAAAATGTCAGTCATCGTGTGATAACGAAAATATAACGAGGCCTAGAGTACTATTCGGACGGGATTAGTTTTACATAGGGAGGTGGGGTAAAGCAAGTTTTTATCAGAGGTTCTCTGTGATTTTAGTCCAGTCCGAATGCTCCATGTCAGTAATCATTACGGACAATGTCAGTAAAGATTACGGCGTCTTTTACCTTCTGTAAAAAGGTCCGGAGAAATTACCTCAGGTAATACTAATCCAGTGCGAATCGACCAGCTGTAAATATACACGTAAATCACGTCATTTCCTTTTAATTTGCGGGTTTCTTTTAAATATAAAAGCGCTTAAAGAGGCATTTACTTGCGTTCTAGACGGAGAAACAAGTCAGTGGCAGGTCAGTTTCTGAATAAAACACGACACAAACTTAAAAAAAAAGTCAAATTCACTTCTCAGATGCGCGGAACTGTTTACGAAACTGACGTTCTCCCCAAACTGAAATTTAACACAGTGTTTCGCGTTTTCTTTGTCTGTGTCATGTTGTTTGCACATCTGATATCTGGAAGCAATGTAAAGTGCACGTGAAGACGAGAGGTGACGCGCTGCGCCAACGAGTTACCCCTCCCACTTCTGAATGTTTTACAGAGATTTCTAATCCCGTCCGAATTGACCATTTATATTACCCGACGTCCTGTGGTAAAATTACATTACGCCATCTTCCCCTGTAAAACTAATCCCGTCCGAATAGGGCTCTAGACTACTTGTTCTGAGCATGTTGTCAGTGAACAGGCTGTATGCTGGCTAAGTTGCAGACACTCTGTAACAAAAACGTTTTCACGAAAACCTAGGTTATGGCAAAAATTCTTCGTACAAGAAGGCCATTCTCAAATAACAAATCTATGAAACCACATTATATGTGTACTCCATCAACCTGTACAAAATCATACTGACTGCACGGATGTACACTTACTGACAACAATACGGAAGCAATACAAATGAAAAACAAAAATAGAAATCATGGTTTTTTAAAATGCTTTTCAAATGTTGTAATTCTTAACTAAGTGCAACTCCAGCTACAGATAAACTAAAACAAGATAATATCAAAACAAAACATACTGTGACATCTCTTCACAAATCTTGTCATTGCAACCGCCAATAAACACTTATAAACACACAATAAAGACTTTAAAATGATGTGATAAAGCACACGTAGTTAACCAACTAAGACTATAACACTAGTAAGTAAAACAGGGCTAAATGCAAAAACAAGTCTTACCTTTTGTAGTCGTGCAGTTTTCATTCCACAAGTGGCCATATTCAAAAATGCGCGCAAATAATACAATTCACTTCGACTTCGCTACAATTTCCCAGTGAAAGAGAACATGTATATTTATTCACAGAGAACAAATCATATTACTTCTGGAATAATGTATGCAATATGCATTGCGCGAGTGTGGGGGGAGAACCGAGTCTGTTTGAATTTTAAAACAAAAAAGGAATTTACTTGCGAAAATAAAGATTACAACAGCAGCGGTCATCATGAGACCTCCTGCAGGGAAAGGTTTGGGAACCCCACTGTTCAACTTCAAGCTGCGCTGCAGGAACGACAGGCTGATTACATTAAAGTACCGCGAGGGTGAGTCGAGAGATCATCGGAAGAGTTTGCTTTCGAACCGCTCTCGCGGCACGTTGATGTCATCATCCGCTTGTTGGTTCCTATGTAATAGCATAAAGTCGAACACACGTGTAAATTATCCCTATTAGTGATGTACCAATGTTCAGATATGTTCTACTAAAAATATTTAAAATTATATTTAATGAGCATCATTATAGCCTGTTGATTTCTGGAGTTTTGTCTTCTCTGTGGGTGAACGAGGATAAGCTTTTTTATTGGTTGTTGCGTTAAAATGTACCCAGATACAACAGTGCTATTTTCTGATTGGCTATCGTGTAGCCTCTTTCTTTCTTTTTGATTGGCTGTTAAGCTGCACTCTCGACTGGAACTCCGCTCAGGGGAGACGGCTTCTTGATAGAGCGATGCGGCCAGATACATTTTGGGCGCTGTGGCATATTACATATGATTAATAGTTTTTCTGCGTGAGACCGGCCCTCAAAACACTACCGGCCCACCGGGAAAAGTCCCGACTCTCCCGATTGCCACTCCGCTACTGGTGTTGGTTAAAGAGCGCCAATTATCCAATTCACGATTTTACATTTCTTTGGTGTGTAAGTGTTAGTACATGTTATCGATATGAAATGTATGCAAAAGGTACAAATCCCAAAGTAAACATTAACAATGACGTGAGTTATCGTCTCAAACGTAAATCTCTTTTCTTGGACTACAACAAACACACGTATTGTAAGCAAGAGTTTACTTCCTCTGCCTGTTAACGTGGACACGACGGCAGGCGCGGAGCTATGGGCGGGCCTGGGCCCGCCCAGATTGACAGCTGGCCCGCCCAATCAGAAATGTAAAAAATACTGCTCTGTATAGTTAGACATGTTTACTACTTTATGTGGTGTAATTTATCTATTGCATGTTATGTTAAAAACAGTTAAATTATAAGTAAGCCTGATAACTATTTAAAAACTATTAAAGCAGTTGAATGTTGCGTTATAATGAAATATTCCCGAGCAGCTTTCAGCCATGATCACTTTGAGAACTTTTTTTGCAAGCAAGTAGAAAACGTATTTTGAATAACAACACGTTATAAATATGTGCTGCGCGCTTTCCTCTCAATAACATTAAAAAATAGAAAGAAAACATCTGATCATAGTGATGTTGTTTGATATAGCGATATAGCAGCACTATAAGTCATGCCACGTTTATTGCTACACTTTATACAATATAGCCTATTGCTTTTAAGCAACAAATAGCCTATCATAACAACCTATAAGCCTACTGTGTAATTGAGACATTAATTTAAGAAATGCATTAAAGCAGAAAGACGTAGGCTGCGGAAATATAGTGGGTTCACTTCAATCCACACCACAGACGTTCTTGGTTTGCTTCTTATTTATTAAATCGAGGCAATTGTTTGATCAAAGATTGATTAATATTAAGATACAATTTATACAAAACGAAATTCACTTTAAAGAAAGTCTTTCTACAAAACAAACCTCGCAAAATCGCTTGCCCGACGTCCATTACGGGCTATGGCTAATTCCTGTCGGGCTAAAAAAAAATGATGCGCCTTGGTCGTCGGGCGGAGGAAAAAATATTGTAATGTGTTTGCATTCTCTCAGATTTAGTGAGGTAATTATGTTGTATGTAATTCGGCGTCATCTTGTTAGCCATTACTATCCTTACTAACAAGTGAAACTGTCAGGAAATGAAGTGAAAGCATTAAATCCATTATTCATTTCGTTCACGTCTGATATGCGCGCTCCTCGGCTCCGCTCTTCACGAGTAGGCTTGCTCTTGTGCTCATCAAAAAGTATATTAAATGTTTATTTATTTGTCATTTCGTTTAACCCCAGAGTCTAACATTATTCTAGCAATTCCCTTTTTCTTTCTTTATTTAGTAAGTTAACTTAAATATGTGAGAACGAAAATATATTTTTAGTGATTTGCATGAAGAGAATATGATGTTAGAAGCTTCATTTTAAGCATTTAGTAGCCGTATTTAAAAAGTATAAGGTTTTTTGGGATTTATTTATATTTCCTGTCACTGTGTGCAGGTTCTTTTTTGTAGGCTATGAGAGCCCAATATTTTTTTTACCAAAAAGGCTTAATAAATGTCACGTTGCATTACAATTAAAGTATCAATAATGTCAAAAATGTGACGTGCAGTTCGGGTGTGTGTGTATGCTGTTTAAATTAGTGTTCTGAAGTTTTGACGAATTTTATAGACTTGTTATAGTTTCTTATTCAAAAGTGACACCCATAGATTCAGGCCCACCCGGACTTAATCCATGCCCACCCATATGTCACGTTCTGCATCCGCCACTGCACGACGGTCATTATCATAATTCCCCCGCTTCAGAAATACAGCCTGTAAGTAGTCTATGTTTTCATATCTAAATAATTTAATACTGACTAAATCATGATTTAGACACGAGTTTTGAGCAGTGCAGAATAGCGCTTGTTGTTTGTCGTTTCTATGATAACAAATGAAAAATGGTTTTAGTGTTTTAGTATCCTTACCAATCTGTTATATCCTGCTCAAGCCACGCTGACAAGTTGATTGATTAGTTTGGTCATCTGCATTTTCTGGATCAGATTCGGCTTGTATTGATAAGGTAGTAAAGACGATATTAACTCCTGTCAGTATTGCATTGGAAGCTAATCTTACAAACTTGGTAAGGAGCGTCACATTTTCGGCTGATGTCAGAAGTATTCAGGCCAATCACAACATTCTGGTTAGCTGGCCAATCCGAAGACATATCGCTTTTCAGAACAATAAGTTTTGCACAAAATCAATGCACTTCAGAGAGGCAGGGCTTATCGTGTGTAGAAAATAAAGTGTTTTTTAAACCATAAACCACGCAAACACATTGTATTATACCAAATACACAAAATAACGTTGTTTTTAGCAATGTAATAGGTTCTCTTTAAACACGGATTACAAAACTGTATGTTAATCTAACCCTGGTAGCAAGCAACCACTGAATCAATGTTAAAAACTGTTGATGCTTCTTGTTGTAATTTCATTGACTCGATATCACTTTTGCACCTGCTATTGATATTGAAATTTAATCAAACAATAAATAAATAAACCAATGGCAATGGCACTGAATCAATGTTAGACTGTGAAGCTGATTCAGCATCATGCTTTAGTTTCAGCTCTTGAAACTTAATTTTAATTAGGTTAATTCTTTCTTTTTCAGGAACATTTAAACAATGGACAGAAGTAGGAGGAGCAGGAGGATGTAAAGTTCCACATCATACATCATACATAATTTTGACTCTTGACCCTTGATTTTCATTAGGTTAATTCTTTCTTTTTCAGATCAGAGTGGAATACTACTATTAGAAGGAGCAGGAGGAAGTAGAGGAGTAACAGGAGGAAGTAGAGGAGTAACAGGAGGAAGTAGAGGGGGAACAGGAGGAAGTAGAGGCGTAACAGGAGGAAGTAGAGGCGTAACAGGAGGAAGTAGAGGCGTAACAGGAGGAAGTGGAGGAGAAGCAGGGAGAAGTAGAGGAGGACCAGGAATTGGTGGTGGAGGAGGTAAAGCTGGATCAACATCATGCTTTAGTTGTGGTTCTTGACCCTTGATTTTCAATAGGTAAAGTGTTTCTTTTTCAGACCAATATGGAGTACGGCTACCAGAAGGAGCAGGAGGAAGTAGAGGAGGAGGAGGAGGAGAAAGTAAAGGAGGACCAGTAGAAACTAGAGGAGGAGGTGAAGTTGTTTCACCATCATGCATTAACTAGTGTTTAAAAATACAACCTTATTGTAAAGTCTAATATAGTCAAGGAAATTGTTGCTGCTGTTAATTAATATTGTTGATGGCTTTCATGAGCGCTGTATCCACATCTTTGGTTTTGGCAATGTAATCCTGGCCAAAAAGAAACTGTTGCTATAGCTATCCAATCAGTAAAACATGTGAAGTGTACAGTAAATACTCGTATGCACAGGCTGGTAAAACTACACCCAACCCTTTGACATTAATGTGAGGAAGTGTCATTTTATGAAGCGGGAATCTTTCATAGCTGTGGTGTTGTCGTTTGTTAGATTCTGCAGATCAACAAATCGAAAAGCTCCTGGATTATTAATATCCTGTTTTATTTTGTGACTTTATCACCAAAACAACAAACAGTACAAAACATTTTATCCATATTATGTGTATTATATTAACAGTCAAATGTAGGGCTATATTTTTTTTACATACAGTGCTTGCGTAGAATCATTATTTTTAGACGTGTGCTAGTATGGGGAGTATGGCGTATTGAAAGTTATATTGTGAAAACTGTTACAAGAGTATACGTTTGTAAAGTAAAGATATTGTAAAAAAAAGAATGATATAAATAAACATGGATGTTAGCAAAACACTGCACTATTTTCACTGTATTTGAAAACCAGACCTATTCAGGAAAAGAAAGAAGGAAGAAACAACAATGAAATACCTTTTGGGTTTTAAATCTGCATTGTAATACATGTTATTTATTTCCAGGGGCCAGGTTTGTGGATGAGAAATATGCACAGCTTGTTGCAAGGGTGACATCAGTGATGGCATTGGCAGATTATTTGAAAAGTAACAACATGATACATGAAGAAACTTACTCAGAGATCAGGGCAGAAAGGACCAACCAAGAGAAAATGAGGAAGCTTTATGAAGCACTGAACTCTGGAGGAGACAATGTTAAAAATGCCTTTTATAATGCACTACGCAAACATGAACCATACCTCCTCGAAGACCTGGGTGAGACAATCTACAACGACACTTTCCACAACTAACAAGAATGAACAATGAACTTTTAACTAACTTACAAAAATGTATCAATGCTATAATAAAGCATACACTCTAAAAACAAACTTTGCTAAATAGCACTAAAAGTGGTTCTTGGCTCGTATTCATAGAGGAACCATTTAAGTGCCATATAGCACCAATGAAGTACCTCTGTTGCACCGGTGTAGAATCATATTGTGCTATGTAAAACCATATGTGGTGCTATATGAACCCCGTATGGTTCTTAATTGGTGCTTCATGGGTGCTATATAGCACTAAAGATTGTTCCTCTATGATTACGGGCCAGGTGCTTTTGGTGCTGTTTGGCACCGTTTGTTTTTAGAGTGATGCTCGGAGTTATTAACTAATACTAAAGGAATCTACAGCCGGTAGCCTATTAATGAATTGTGCTTATAATCTTAATCATGCAGTTGTAGGGTTAAAAATGTGTGGTTAATATTAGGTGGAGGGCTGAACCTGACCTGACCCATTAATCCTCAGTGCCTGCCAAATGTAAGTACACCCTGATTTGTATGTAATACAAATGTCATATGCTTGCACACTGATTCAAAACAAACAGTTAAACATTACAGACTCTCAATGTTGCCAGCCATGGATTGTAACCCTCCAAGCTGTTAATCTTGAAGCTAAACCTGTAGTTTTTATGTATTTAAGTCATGCTTTTTTACCAAATCTAAGTTCAAAAATCACATTATTTTCAGTTTACTGACGTGCCAGCGGCCTCAGGCTCCATCACCAATGGAGGGTTCAACTCCTGACGGATCAAATTGAAGAGGATTCAGTCTGAACAATTTGTGGAATTTATTAAAAAATATTTACTTCAATTAAATGTGTCATGTTTTTAATTTGTTTTTGAGTATTTATACAAAAAACAAAACAAGATGAGAGATTATGAAAAATGTAATTAAAAGTAGTGGCATGTATAGTTCTCAAAAAGAGAAGGTCAGGAGACAGGATAGCATGCACAAAGAAAACCTGAGCCGGGTTTTTTTTTTTTTTGCTTTAATCCGTATGACACCACAGGGTACAATAATAAAGTCTTATGTTTAAAATATTGCTATTTTGTATTGCCATGTGGTTTAATTTCTTTAATAAGTTGTTCATTTGGCGTAGCTTTAGCATACTTCTTCAAATGAATGTGATATTTAGTAAAATAAAAAGTTGTACAAAAAGGAAATTGTACTTTTAGAATCAACTGAATCTTGTAAAAAAGAAAAATGACATCATAAAGTTACATTTGTATAAAGTTGTAAATAATATAGAACAGAAATTAAAACAATCCAAACATACTATATATCAAAGATAAAATGTTTTCCAGATTCCTTTGCAACACCACAAATGTCGCAAAAATTTCTCAAATCTAATTTGAAATATCAAATGCCATAACAGGGAAATTATGCAATTTTAGAAAATATACCTCTCAAACTTAATTTATTTAAATGATAATTAAAAAAAATTAATTGGTATTGCCCATACGTTTTTCCAAATAATATTTTTAAATTTGAATGACCAGAACACTGCTAAATATGGAATAAAATTTTTTGACCATTACTAATGTTTCTGTTATACTGCATTTACTGTTTATCACTAACTGAAACTGAAACTAAAATCTCTTTCTGCCTTACTCTCTCCTCAACTCTCCACTGCCCTCTACCGGACAACTCCCCTTTCTCCCATTACTAATTCGTTTGTAAATTTACAACGGAGGATAAACGTTTTCAACTTTTATGTAGATCGGAAAAGACCAAGTCGTCGATGTAAAAGGTTTGAGATTACAAACGTGATATTTTATCATTTTATTTGCACTGTTAAAGGAATAGTCTACTCATTTTCAATATTAAAATATGTTATTACCTTAACTAAGAATTGTTGATACATCCCTCTATCATCTGTGTGCGTGCACGTAAGCGCTGGAGCGCGCTGCGACGCTTCGATAGCATTTAGCTTAGCCCCATTCATTCAATGGTACCATTTAGAGATAAAGTTACTTTTCAACGTTTTTCCTATTTAAGACGAGTAGTTATACGAGCAAGTTTGGTGGTACAAAATAAAACGTAGCGCTTTTCTAAGCGGATTTAAAAGAGGAACTATATTTTATGGCGTAATAGCACTTTTGGGAGTACTTCGACTCGCCTGAAAAGTCCGCTCCCCTTCTCCCTCTCTTATGGGAGAGGGAGGGTGTTACTGCGCCGAGTTGAAGTACTCCCAAAAGTGCTATTACGCCATAAAATATAGTTCCTCTGTTAAATCTGTTTAGAAAAGCGCTACGTTTTATTTTGTACCACCAAACTTGCTCATATAACTACTCATCTTAAATAGGAAAAACGTTGATGTGTTTGGTCACTTCTAACTTTATCTCTAAATGGTACCATTGAATGAATGGGGCTAAGCTAAATGCTATCGAAGCGTCGCAGCGTGCTCCAGCGCTTACGTGCACGCACACAGATGATAGAGGGATATATCAACAATTCTTAGTTAAGGTAATAACATATTTTAATATTGAAAATGAGTAGACTATTCCTTTAAGAAGTTTGGTCACGACCTTTACGCTCTTCTGTTTTGTAATGTTGGAGCAGGCAGGCGCCCCCCAGCGGCCTATACAGTTTTTCCCTAACCATGACACTTAAGGGGTAAATTCCCCTAATAATTTAAGGTGTTGCATACAGTATAAAACGGTTCTCTAAGGTAAGGGTATCGTTAAGTGATCCAGGTTTGCCGTTATAAAATACTTTTGTTGCCTTCGAGATGCAACACCCATAAGTTTAAGGGAAACATAAGGATGAACTTATGGTGCTTTTTAAGTAACCGGGCCCTGAACATTTAAATGATTCAAGCAAACGAATAAATGTAGGAAAACAAATGTATGATAATATAAATGTATAAATGAATAAATTAATATAAAATATATGTAGGCTGACAAAAACAAATTAAATACACGTCGGAAAACGAATAAATAAATGTAGAAATTCAGAAATAGTGCTAAAAAACTGATGAATGAGATGAAATAATCCAGGAATAATCCTCCCTTAACTCTTTTGTGACCAAAACGTATGAATTTTTGTATTTATTTCTACATTTCTATGTTTATTTGTCTATTTACTTATACTTATTGATATATATTTTAAGTAATTTTAGTCCTCCACAACTGCATGTTAATGCGAGCCAAATACCTATTTTTATTTAACATTAATTAATTAATTAATGAGCTAGTGTACACCCAAATGCACAATTACATTAAAACATCAAATATTTTAATAGTGTTGAAGGTTTCTGTCAGTTGGTCATGGAGTTACTATAACACAGTGATTACAAAATGAGCTGTTTATTTTCATTGAATGTGTGGCATCAATTTATTATCCTTCATGCACACAAAAAAGAGAGAATTTAGGAGTATTACCATAATAATGATTTTAATGGCCCCATGTTTGAAAGGTATAAAACACACAAGCAAAGGATGTCATGCCCTCCTTTCACGTGTAACAATAGTTGATCGTAAAGTGATAGGACTGTTATGATTAAAAATATGATTTCTGACATGGTTATATAAGAAATGTTTAAGATGCCTAAAATGTATTGATTACTGTCATGTATCATGCTTTGGAAGTTCTTTGTGAATAAAATGAACAACACCAAGACTGACAATAAAGTTTTAACATCACAACACAATATCTACAGAGACTTCCATGCTTTCAATTTGCCTAAAAATTAAAGTAGATTAAAACAAAAATACTAAAAATATAAAAAATGAAGTATAGAAAATATATGAAATACAGAAAAGGTACAAACATTGCATGTTTTACAGGTGTTTAACAAAAAAGAAACACAGTTCCTTGGAATGTTAAAGAATTTAATAAGAACATAACTACAACATCCAGCTGCACTTTATAGCCTATATTCATTTCGATCTCCATCCACAGCGTCAAAAACGTCAGCTCTCTAGTTCACCGTTAGTTATCAAACTCTAGACTTCTCAAACTTCTCAAACCCCCAAACAAAGGACTTAAAACAAAGAGAGAGAGAGAGAAAGAGAGAGAGAGAGAGAGAGAGAGAGAGAGAGAGAGAGAGAGAGAGAGAGATTAATTTATAAGCACTGTAGCCATAATAATTTGTGTAAGTCCAATACTGTATAAGTGCCTAAATACAAATACAAAAGCAAATTCCTTCATGTAGAATTGTGCACATTTACTAATAACCTAATAACAGTAAATCTTTGTTTGCTAATGGCATATCACAGTTCTTATTGTTACTGAAACCATCAAAATCTTAGATAAGACTAATTTACCTTCTCAAAGTCCTCTCAGTAAAACCCTGACAATTCACAGAAATCACCACCTTCTGGTTGCAGCTCAGTTGGTTGAAGCTCAGTTGAGGGCCAAACCATCTAGGCAATGTGCATTTTTGAGATGGCTTGTTGCATCTAAACCTATAAAACAACACAGAAAGCTACTGAGCTCTTCACAAACCTGACAGACTGCAGACAACAATCACGGTTTATATGATCTGCATAACATTTTGTTTATATTAAATTGTTCCTCACTAATAAATGTGCCAAGAAAAGGGTCAAAATGGCAAGAATAAATAAGTAAAACATTACTTTTGCACCTCACACAAAGCTATTGTAAAGCTTCTGCTTTACATGAAGAAAGAAGAAACGGCAGAGAACTAAACGATTGTTAAATATAGAGAAGAATGTATTTTGAATTTTATTGTTCTCATAAACAGATTAAAATCTAATAAAACAATGTATACTTTTCTTCAACTATTGTAGCAACATGATTAAGTGCACACGCCTACAAAAATGTCTTTAAAATTCCAGTTGGATCATTTTAATAAAAGCTATATTAACAGAATTAACTAAACCCTAATCCAAGCTAATGTCAGCAGTCTCTCAGTAAGCAAACCAACAGGGCATCAGTGGCAAAGAACCGAAACTCCACTTGTGGAGAAAAACCCTTATGACAAACCAGGCTTAGCTGGGAGGGCCGGTTTTCCTCTGACATGTTAATGCACGCTTATGGATCACTGCTATGACAAGGATGAATAGACATGTTACATTAATACAAACCCTTTAAATGTCAAAGTGCAGTTTGGCCTTGTGTGTGACCTTTGCAAGATCTCAATTCCCTCCTCCAGTAAAAAATCTGCATTTATCCTACAATACACACAAATTAAACAGATTCAACAAATTACTGTATTTCAGGGTTCGGTAAGTTCATTCTTTATGTGTTACTTTCTACATGTTCATATGAACAATTTCATAAAAATAATGATGATGATATGCATGAAATCCTGTTTTTTTATTTCTGAGTTGGGTCCAACCTTAAATATTAATCACTTTCTTGTTACTTAAACATAACACAATTTTAAACATGTCAACAACTCCTAACTGATAGCTTGGATTGAAAACAATTCTTTTTAACAAAGCAAGGTTAGATCTAACATAGTGTTACAACTAAGCCTCAAGTGTACAGTGATAATGAATAAAATGTAAATACTATTAATTAAATTACAACTTAAATAGCAGGGGAAATGAATTACAATTATGTTTTTTGTCTTAATTATGTGGCCCTTTTAAAAATATCAATCCATATGCATAATACAAGGACGGTTAGAAGAGGGACCATAAATGGTGGATGTGTGGATATCTATTTGTACAAACAATATTCATCTCCAGTATATAGACAGAATAGTACTGAATCATTTGTGTCATCAAATTTTGTATTAAGTGTTACAACAAGCCCTCTAAATGTTACAATTACACACATATTGGCTAAGTTGTTACATTTGCACTTCTGTCACTTTTGGTGTAATTGTTTAAGAATGGTAGGCTTCAGAAACAAACTAAGTTAAATTTAACTGCACTAAACAACAGAAACATGCAGTGCAGACAAATCATTAGAGCCTCACAGATAACGCGACACAAATGTTGAAATATTTAAGTGGAGTGCAAATTAGGTAAGTAAACAACAATTCTGAAACATTTGGATTTAAAATCTGAATCTTTTACATTTTTCATAGAAACCATTATGGTTATCTACATTGCTTTTGTAACTAATTAATTGAGCAAGGATTCAACATTATGGAAGTATTTGATTACTGTACAGCACTTTGGTCAACACTCTGTTGTTTAAGTAGTGCTTTATAAATGAATAAATAAATGAAAATGAAATATCTTTTTCTTACTTGAGTTCTGTTAGACTGGAGACATTCTGGCTGATGGAGAGAGTCCAAAGAGACAAGCTTTTATCCAGAACGTCAACATCCAGTTCCAGCGTTTTAAGTTTAGGCAGAGAATGGATGGCAGACGTGAAGGCATCCAAATCTGTCTTGTGAAATATTTGAAGAAGCTTTGCCCAGTCGATAGCCTCTGACCGTGGTAGATTGAAACAAAGTGACCGTACCACATTGCTATAACAAAAACCTAAGCAGACACTAAAAAGAAAATTAAAACAAAGTTAATATCAGTTAGAGGAACAGAAACTATTTTGTTATTGTGAGTCTGTAAGCTAACAATATTCACGTTGTTTCTGATCCCATTTTTAAACCCTAGTTAGTGTGTAATGTTGCTATAATAGCATAAATAATACCTGTAAAATGATAAAGCTCAAAGTTCACTGCCAGGCGATATATTTTCTTTTACAGAATTCCCCTTTTAAAGCCTCCAGCGAACGGTTGGTTTGGACTATAGCCCTCTATTTCCTGCTTTAATGACGTCACTAAAACAGTTTTTTTAACTAACCTCTGCCCACAGGAATCACAACACACTAAACAAACTACACAATCAGAACTCGTTACGTATTTCTGAAGGAGGGACTTCCATAAAACAAGGAAGACATCAGCCCGTTTTAAGGACAGTGAAAACGGCGCTATACAGATAAGTCAATTGTGTGAACAATACAGCGTTTTTTTTTTACACGTGAAACATGAACACATGTTATATTGCGCACTGTAAACAATCAAAGCTTCAAAAACACAGAAAGAGCAAGACCTTTAAAGTCCTTAGTTACCACACATTTCACATTCCAAAGTAAAATTTTTTTATTGAAAGTTCACTCAAAATAACAAATTTTGGCCTTTGGGAGGAAACTGGAGTAAACCCATGCAGACATTTGGAGAACATGCAAAATCCAAACAAAAAGGCCACGTGACCTTGCCGGGGCTCAAACCAGAGACCTTAATTCTTGCTGTGAGGCAACAGTGCTACCCACTGAGTCACTTTTCTCTGGCAAACATGAGAAAAGTCTATTTAAGAAGTCCTTCCAGAACGGATTGTATAGAAAGTAAAGAGAGATTTGCGTTTTTGATTAAAGATTATAAGGTCACAGGATTTAATCATGTATAAAGCTCACAGAAAAGTAATTTGTAAAATATTATCACATTATTCCAGGCAATATAAAAGTTTTTTATTTCTATTTCATTGTGACTTTAAGCAGCTATGCCTGTTCTTTATACATCTCACCTGGACACATCATCACTGACTGACAGTTTTAATGATCTGACAGAACAATGTTCATCTGCGTCCCATACAGGGGTAACATCAACACTGCAAATCACAGCACAGAAAAATTAATTATGAACAATTAATGATGCACACTAAAGAATTATAGTGCATGTGGTGCAAAGTACATAAAATATTTATTTAGGATAAGTGCTATTATAAATACATTACCTTTGGGTCTTTCCTCCTCTAACAGCACACATCAGATCAACAAGATCAGAGTCTGTTAGTTTTTCTACATACAAGCTTCAAAATTAAATCCAGAGCATTACTGTACAGACTAATTTATCATCCATGTAAACATTGTATTTTTTTATTTAGAATTGCATTTGTTAATCAAATAAACAAAATTATGGCTTGGTATTGACCCTGCCCTTAAGGTTAAACATATAAAAAATTAGGTCATATGATGCTATTTCATGTTTTCCTTTTTCTTTAGTGTTATGTATAGTGTGTGCATGTATAAGACCTGCAAAGTACCACTACAAGCTTGAGGTATTCAACCGATCACAACGCACTGGCTCAGCTGACCAATTAGAGCAAACTGTGCTTTTCAGAAAGATTTTTGTATGAGAAAATTTGTGTTTTATATCTTATATCATGTTAACACACTGTATTAAACCAGATACACGAAATAAAGTTAACCATCATATGACCCCTTTGAATGCAACTCCCTATGTATCCACTAAGTAACTATTTAATTACTTACCTTAAACTCTCAAACTTGTTGACTACAGGAAGAATTATAGACAACTTGTCAGGTGTTAACATGCAAAAATCAAGATTGAGTGATCTGATGCTGTGGCAGCACTGAGCGCAGTACATCAAAGCCCAACAATCTGTTCTTCTTAAGATTGTATCAGATATACAAATCTCATGCCAGGCCTGTATAGCTTCTTCCACAAAGCTCTTTTCATGCAGTTCATAAAGATAATTAAACATATAAGGTTCGAAATTCTGAATCTTATTTTTAAACCATTGTTTCAGATCGGCCTCTACATTTTGATGAACAGACAGACCATGCTTTATAAGTGTGCATTGCAAGTCCTTATTAAATAGACCAAAAGCAAACTTCACCACATCTGAAAAATGTGTTGGCTCATAAAAAAATTCACGTAGTGTGTGTCTAATGGTACATAGCTTGGTAAGATTCATCATGGCCTGGTCTTTATCCAGACAGACATAGTACAGAGCAGTGAAGAACTCCTGAAAGCTGAGATGCATGAAGCTGAACATTGTCTCCTGCTGAATTCTTCTTTTAAAGAGGAACTTGCACAGAAATGGACAGCATGCAGGATCTTGCACAGTTTCATTTATAATTTTCTCATCAAACAGAACTTGTTGTTCCTGCATCCCTCTCTCTGCCAGTTGACCCAGACTCCTCAGCAGATTTGGCACAGATTGATTCAAACCCTGACTGTGATGCTCCAGTAAAGTCAACACAAAGTCAACATATATGGATGTGGTTGTTTCCAGACCGCTTGTTATATCTGCACCATCATTGAATCTTTCTCTGATAACTGTGCAGATGATCCAGCAGATAACAGGAATGGAGCAGGCAGTGAACAGGGTTTCATTTGACTTCACAAACGTATAAGCGTTCCTGAAGAGTTCCTCATCCTGAAAGAACTTCTGGAAATACTCCTCCACCCCCCTTTCAGAGAAGCCCATAATCTCAGTGAAACGCTGAGGATTCTTGAGCAGTTTGCTTAAAGTGTCTGTAGCTGTTGATCTGCTGGTGACCAAGAGGAAAGAGTTCGCCTGGAGATGTCCTCTCAGCAGGGCACAAAGGGTGAGCACAGGTGTGCATCTCTGGTCTGGATCTGTGGGTGATGTCATGTAATAAACGTCCTGTGTGAGTCTGAGTTCATCAAACCCATCAATAATGAAGAGCACTCTCTCTGATGACCGCTGGAGCATCTGTGAGATCTCATCTGAAGTTAAACCACAACTCCAGCTCAAGAGCTCCAACAAACTCTTTTCACCAGAAATGCAGTTAATTTCTTTACACTTCAAGTGAAACACAACATCAAATTGATCTTTGTAGAGGTTACCAGATGCCCAGTCCATCATGATCTTCTGCACAGCAAAAGATTTTCCATTCCCAGAGTTTCCCTGCAGTATGACAGCTCTAGGAGTGATCCCATGGTCATCTGTGTGAAACAGAGAGTTCAGGACAGATTCATGACTGCTCCTGGAGCTGAGGACCTGCTGAAAACTTTCTCCTTTTGAGGAGATCTCTTCTTCTCTTTCTTTTTGATCTCTATGTTTTTGAATGATCAGAGGTTCAGTGTAGCGCTCACACAGCAGCACATTTTCTCCAGGCAGTGAGTTATACTCGGTAACATGCTGGTACTCACTGCAAATCCGCTGTTTATACTGAGCAATCACTGAGTTTGCTGCAGAAATAAAATATTTAATGTTTATAATAAAAAGTATTTTTGGAAAACATATTTATGCTTCTACAGGATATAGACATTTTAAGAATACTATAAATAATGATAAAAAAAAGTTATCAGTACACAATGCAATATTAACTTCTTAACTATTTTAAATCACTTCAGTAAGTTAACAATCAAACTCATTCACCTGATGGTGGTGTTTTCTCAGTTTCAGGATGATACCCACTAATACCTCCAGAAAAAGAAACACTTGGTTGACAGACTGATAGAAGATAGTATTAAACTGTATACTGTATACATGGGTATTTTAAACTATAGCAATAAGTAAGGCTAAAAACATGCAGCATTAACATTACTTACACAACACAGATTTTTCTTACCAGAAGCATTATGTGTTATGGGAACATTGCCGGTTATTGTGCAATTATTAAAAACAGGTGCTGTAATATTGCTTCTATTCTGAGCCACAGCACTGACGTTTGTCTGTGGATGAGTTCTGTAAATGTCCTTATTACAGTCAAACTCTAAACAAACAATGAAATGTAGGTAATATGAATTTAACGTAATATGATACAATACAATATAAAAATATAACATAAAAGGGTTTATAATATGCATCATGTTATATACTAACCCATTGTTTTCTGGTGCAGTTGCTATAAGATCCCAAGTTTGATGTACGAACACAACAGTCCTGTTTCGGGAAGAAAAACGCTATGGAGTTACAAAAGAACTGCAAACATTACAATATACTGAAAGATACTAAACCTCTCCTCAGTAAAATCAAACTCTGACTCCAAAGACAAACAAGTCTTTAGTCCAACCTGAAATACAGCAATCTCAATCTCATTTTTAAACTTTGCTCTAACTTTATATTTTACAGTTTATAACTTCTGTACATCAGTGACTATAGAAATAAACACTGAAGACAACTGCTAATAATTTAAGATGATTACATCTATAAGTTTTATCACTTCTAAATCACTCATATTTAAAGAAATAATACCAGTTTTTTAATTTGTTCACATACATTTTTAAAAATATAGACAGACCGAAAGTGCTTTTTTCTGCCACTGATATAAAAATGTCTAAAACTTATATATATATATAAAACATTTAGATCCACACATGTGTATTCATATACCAGCTGAGAAACTATACAGAGAAAGTTAAGCTGAAAGCACCCACTTTGACACCACCCACCAGGAAGACGTTTTGTTTAGTATTAGTATTATCTTCCCGGTTTCACATACATCATCTGCAACTGATCTTCATTCATCTGGTCCTTTAAAAGAAACTCCCCAAACCAGCTGAAGCTATAGCACTGGCAAGACTTTTTTTGTTTGCAGCACTTTGACCTCGCACACAGTAACATCATTACTCCTGACTACTCGCTCAAACTTCCATCAATATTACTTCACCCAAGGTCAAAGTGCTGCAAACTAAGTGCCGTTCCACCATACAATATAGTTCTCATTTTTTATCCGCTTAAAAACTTGCCACGTTTTATTTTGTGCCACCATAATTTCTCGTTTAACTACTCATATAACAGTGCCTGTACACCAAAATGCACAATAACATTAAGACAGAAGTTTTTGTTTACTGAAAAATGACAGCATTTACATAAATTAATCATGAAAGAGTCATGTTTCAAAGTTTTTAAAATATAATGCATGTAAGAAATACATACAGACATCAAATTTCCACTTAACCTTTTCCTGAAAGCATAATTTCCAATGACACCTTACTTTTGGAATGAACCAGTACCTTTGTTGAAAGTTTCTGCCAGTCAGTCATGGAGTTAGGGAAGAGCCTGTAGTTTTTCTAACCGGACTTTGGCTTTAGTAGTGACATAATAGTAGTTACATAATAGTAAGCACTTTGGACTCTCTGTTCACATGGGTGGGGTACTTTTTACTGTGTGTGGTTCTACTTTCAAACCTATGTATTAATTAAGTTATTACCACAGCCAGTAATAAATGATTGCAAAGGTAATCATGCAGTGTAATAAAAGAGTTGATACCTTTATAGTCTTACAAATACAAACAGAGAACAACCGTAATGCTGTTTTTGCCCAGGATGAAATTAAGTTTGACACCCCTGCTGTAGGTCGTTATAAACTGCTTGCACAAACAAACTATCATGTGAGGAAGTCTCCTTTCACAAGAACTGCAATGTTTTTTAAAATGAAACAAAGAAAACAAGAATACAAAGACACACATACCTAGGATATCAAATATGTTTTCACATGAACTGTTGTGTGTTTTTTTTTCTCATCACAGATCAACATTAAAAATGTTTGTTATTTTTATCAAACCACTATTGTGGTGATAAACATTTGCTTTAGTTCAGCTATTGATTCATGTATTTTAATGTTGGGTGTTCTTTGGCTGTTACAAAATTGTTTTAAAATAACTTGTTTATCTGAATTAGTTTGATGATTGTCACTATTGTTGAGGTTTATGATGAGTGTTGGATATCTAAGTGTGTACAAATAAATTACTTACAAATGATTAAATAAATGGTTACAGTGTTAGTAAAGCAAACACTGATCACCACAATTGTGATTTCATACACTTATGTATTTTGACAATTGTCTCGTTTGTATTTATTTTGATTTCTCCAAAGTAATTTTAGGAGAAACATCTGTGACTTACGTTGATACTTAAATGAACAAAACAAAAAACTTCACCTTATCTCCTGAGCTATGAAAGAGAAAACTCAATAATCTGCAAAGCTACATGCAATGTAAAGAAATTTTCTTAAGATTTCCAACATTATCACGAGTAGTACAGATGTTGTGGTTGACCTCACCTAATATGAGAAGGCAGTGATACAGATATAAAAACAATTAAGTCAGTCAGAGAAAGTAAACAAAGAAAAGTTGTTCATGTTTGCATATAAAATGTAAAAGTGAAAATACAACAAAATAATACAACAATAAGACAATTTAATTTTGTGTATAAATGAAGGAATAAAATGACTATTCTCTTGCATCACACACCTTAAAATACAGAAACAAATAATTAAATAGCTCTAAGTTAGCCGTGGATTGGAATAATGGGTGTGTGTTTGAAAGGTAGATAAGTGGGAGAGGCTTTTTATCTAAAGCAACTAACAAATGAAAAAATATTTCATATTTTGTCAGTAAACTAACAAGTGGAGTCTACAGGGTTATGGCAACAAAAAAGTTTATTGTTCCAGGTAGACCTAGGGCCTCATTTATAAAGCGTGCGTATGCACAGATTTGATTGTAAAGTGTGCGTAGGCAAACATCCACTGCAAAGTCCATATTAATAAAAACTGTCTTTGACGTGGAAAAGTGCTTAGCGTTACGTCAGGGTCTGAGCAGACGTACTTTTGCTTGTCTGATTGCTGCAGGTTTTTGGAAATATAAGCCATTCTTTCTGTTTGAAATTGGGTTTAAACATTGACAAGCGCTCTTTTATATGTCTGACATTAATTACGCATCGTTTAAAGGCGGAGATATGAAACAGCTCGGCTGCACGCACAAGTTCAAGTTCATTTGCGATTTATAGATTTGAAAGGGGTATGCGCATTTTCTGCGCGTACGTTCGGTTTATAAATCACACGTACGCATTTTTGTTAAATGATCGTAAGATCAAATGTAGGATGGTTTTTACGCAGCAATTTATAAATGAGGCCCCTAAAGTCTATAAATATAGATTGGGTAAGTGTTAATATTGTAACGTGAAATCGAAAGAACTAAGTGATGTCAGTCATTGTTGACAGCATGAGTAATTGGTTAATGAAGCACACCTGTAGCTGCGGAGTGATCAGCCGAAGGTTTTAAAAAGGGAGAGGGAAAAAGGCACTGGAGAGAGACAAACGAGAAAACCTGCTGGGTCCGTGAAAGAGAAAGGGGATCGTACTGTGGCGTTCGTGGCTGGCTAGCACCACCGGCGCTGAAGAAAACCGGGGGTCCACTTATTGGCCCGGAGTTAGATAGTGGGGGAAAATATAAGATAGAGAGGAAAGGGACCATATAGGTGGACGCCGGCAGGTGAAGGAATTAAAGACACGCTCTGTGGCGGATGACAAGCGCCGACTCTCTCAGCTGTGAATAGCGAGCCCATTTAACTCTGTGCTTGTTGCGGGGAATAATTCGGACTATATCTCAGTGGAAAACGAGCAAAGACTTCCGAACTGTGATGTAAACGACTCTTGGTTGCCATAATCATATGAGAGGATCACCTGTTGCCGATGCGAAGAGAAAGAGGGATCTTCAACGTGACGGCGGGGTGTCATTAGACACTGCAGGGAAGTCCGTCTTTTAATTATACATGATTAAAGTGTTTGAAATTGTTGTGTTGGGCCGCTAATGCACTTAATTTTCCTCTAATGTCATATGTTGGATAACTCTACTTGTAAGGGTTCACATATGGGCAGGGGGTTTGTATGTAGATTAGACTTTTAAAGGTGTGCTGTGATTTGACACTAATCAAATGTGCTGTGATTTGACACTAATCAAATGTGCTGTGCTGTGTATTTATATTTACTGGGTTGATTTTATAGTGTGTATTTTGATATGGTTTGAGCTGACAAGCGTATGATATTTATTAGGAAAAGAGATGTCAACAAGTGCCACTGAGCTGCTATTTTTGGAATAAAGTGATATTTTGCTAGTTGTGTTTGGTTGTGTGTTTGGCATTCTCCTCTCCCGGACCTGACCGGGTTATAATTAAAGGTGGTGGCAGTTTATTTAGCCTATATAAATTAAGGCTCCCCAGTACCTCAAGGACGAGGTTTATTACAATATTTTGACATTATTATTTTTATTCAAAAACAGCGAGATTGTGTAAACTTACTGGTGAAGAGTTAAACAGATTTCATAGACCCAGAGCATTATTAACAGGATTAAGTTTAGTGTTGTAAAATAGAGTTCACAGTAAAGTGATCAAAATGTCAAATTTATCTGAGAGAGTTCAGTCAAAAAGTTTTTGTGAATAGACACAGCTCTTTTATTGTAAATGTTTAATTGAAATGCCTTTCAGGTAGCAGAAAGAAAATACTGAACCAATATTAAAAATAGTTGATTTGTCAATAGTGTCATGCTGTAGTGCATGCTGCAATAAAAATTGTTTAAATCAATGCAAAAGTGTTATTGTGGCAATGCAATTAATACTGACATATCAATATTTTTTAACATGGACTCAGTGGGTGCTTGCTTTCAGGGTTGACTCTACTTTTATTTAATTCAAAGCTTCAGTTAAGCTTTTAAAACCTATGTGCAGACATTCAAAGCTCCTAATATGTTTTAGTAATATGAACATAAAATGTAAAAGTGTTGGTTAAAGACCACCAATTATCCAATTCACGATTTTACATTTCTTTGGTGTGTAAGTGTTAGTACATGTTATCGATATGAAATGTATGCAAAAGGTACAAATCCCAAAGTAAACATTAACAATGACGTGAGTTATCGTCTCAAACGTAAATCTCTTTTCTTGGACTACAACAAACACACGGATTGTAGGCAAGAGTTTACTTCCTCTGCCTGTTAATGTGGACACGACGGTTATTATCATAATTCCCCCACTTCAGAAATACAGCCTGTAAGTAGTCTATGTTTTCATATTTAAATAATTTACGACTGACTAAATCATGATTTAGACACGAGTTTTGAGCAGTGCAGAATAGCGCTTGTTGTTTGTCGTTTCTATGATAACAAATAAAAAATGGTTTTAATGTTTTACCAATCTGTTATATCCTGCTCAAGCCACGCAGGCAAGTTGATCGATCAGTTTGGTCATCTGCATTTTCTGGATCAGATTCGGCTTGTATTAATAAGGTAGTAAAGACGATATTAACTCCTGTTAGTATTGCATTGGAAGCTAATCTTACAAAATTGGTAAGGAGCGTCACATTTTCGGCTGAAGTATTCAGGCCAATCACAACGTTCTGGTTAGCTGGCCAATCCAAAGACATATCGCTTTTCAGAACAATAAGTTTTGCACAAAATCAATGCACTTCAGGGAGGCAGGGCTTAAAGTGTGTAGAAAATACTGTGTTTTTTAAACCATAAACCACGCAAACACATTGTATTATACCAAATACACAAAATAACGTTGTTTTTAGCAATGTAATAGGTTCTCTTTAAACACGGATTACAAAACTGTTAATCTAACCTTGGTAGCAAGCAACCACTGAATCAATGTTAAAAACTGTTGATGCTTCTTGTTTTAGTTTCATTGAATCAATATCACTTTTGCACCTGCTATTGATATTGAAATTTAATCAAACAATAAATAATTAAACTGATGTCAATGGCACTGAATCAATGTTAGACTGTGAAGCTGATTCAGCATCATGCTTTAGTTTCAGCTCTTGAAACTTAATTTTAATTAGGTTAATTCTTTCTTTTTCAGGAACATTTAAACAATGGACAGAAGTAGGAGGAGCAGGAGGATGTAAAGTTGGTTCCACATCATACATAGTTTTGACTCTTGACCCTTGATTTTCATTAGGTTAATTCTTTCTTTTTCAGATCAGTGTGGAATACTACTACTACTAGAAGGAGCAGGAGGAAGTAGAGGAGTAACGGGAGCAGGGCTGGACTGGGACAAAAAACTGGCCCTGGCATTTTGGCCCAGACCGGCCCACTACATAGGATCACAAATCTTTGTGCAACCTTGACTACAAACTCCATATAATGATTAAGTAGAAAAGTATAAGAGCTGACACTTGACATTACAAAAATGTAAGTACTGTAAAAGGCTTTGCAGGTTTTAAAAATAATAGTATTAGCCAGTGAGTGCACAATGTTTAAACTTACCATTCTGAACACCTTATGATAACACTGACCTGATAAATGTTACAATGAAGTCGCAGTCTCGCCGCTGAGCCACGAGTCCCATTACTGTGTACGCAGAATATTTGGATCACTTTTTTCTGAACACCTTTTACCAATTCCAATTTTAATAATCAACATTAAGTTTGTATATATCTTTTCCTTTCATCCTATTTTATGCCACTGCTGCCCGAATCAGGATTTCTTGTATAATGGTCAGGTCAAACCTCAATTTTGCAATTTCCATGCATGGCATCTTTCTTATGGACATCAAAAAATGAATTTCCAGTGTGTGTGTTAAACATTTTTGTGGCCCATTTTAAATGTAAAAGAAAATTTGCCTCATAATTCTTTCTCCAGCCAGCCATCATTAACAATAATGTATTACTTATAAATGCCTTATTAATAAAATTTATGGTAGTTATTAAGATTAATTTGGTTTGGAATTAGTAAAATATGTTTGATAAAAACTGTGATCAAAAGTTTGATGTATCTACCTAATAATTCTGCCCGCACTGTATTTTATGTAAGGGATAATGTAGAGGCAGCCGGTAGTTATTGGGAAATAAACCCCGACAGTGTGATCAGGACCCGACGCGAAGCGGAGGGTCTTGTATCACACTGAAGGGGCTTATTTCCCAATAACTACCGGCTGCCTCTAAATTATCCCGCTTATTACACGGCTACTTGCCACATAAGAAAAAAACTGGACATGAATATGAATTTGAAACATTTTATTGGCATATTTGTTTTAAATTAACATTTTTATCCTTCCGCGAAACTTTGCACAGATGCATAAAATGATCGTAATACCTTATTAAGATCCTCTGCTTCATACTTGTCTGTCTCCATTTTTTCTCTTTTAGCCAGTCTTCTGCCATTCTGTATTTTTTTGTGTGTTGGCTTCGTAACTGTCATGCTCTATTTCGTCAAGTTCAGTCTCAGTAAGCTGTCTGTGTCTTGTCGTGGTTGTCCAGTGTTTGTCACAAGATGGCGCCAAACAGACAGCAATCTTTATTGATCTTTATTGGCGCGGAGCGATTTTACTCGTGCAAGTAGTGCCGGCTATGCGTTATTATTTTGGAGCGGTTATTATTTGAAAAGAACGAACCTGCAAATGCCTCAACTGACCAATCAGAATCAAGCATTCCAGAGAGCCGTGTAATAATGCAGTGTAATCACTGTCATTTGGCAAACAGCCATTGGTTTATCACTTGTGTTTTTGACTGCGAAGATATCTAACAATAGTGTTTAAAAAGCAGTTCTGCTTACCGCACGTCAATTCGGTTCTCAGTCGTTTCTTATTTTGACAGACGCACACTGACGCTGCATGCTTCATAAAATGCCCTAAAAGTTGTGATTGGGTTAGCCAAATGTCAAATAAAAAAGAACCAATGGGCTGCTGATTAGGTGTCTCCTGGGCCAGTCTGTCCGGAAAAAAAAACATCTTACGCTAACTTTTCTGAAAAATGCAGTACATTGCCACCGCGCCTTTTAGCGCCATTAATGTATTACATTAAAACAAATAAGAAACAAAGAAAGAAAGCAACGGGCTGCGTTGCGCGATGTACGAGTGTTATGGGCTGGTCAGACAAAAGTAGTGTGAGATGTATGATAAGTCTGTATAATACTCGCTCTCTGTTTCTTGTGTCAGATCATCGCTCTGTCCATCTGACACAAGAAACAGAGGGGTGGAGCTTTTTAAGAGATGATTGGGCCAGCCCAGTGTGAGTATGGAAAATGAACTAATGGGCCGCTGTCCATGCTTTATGGGCCGGTCGTTGGCCAATAAAAAAATCATTTATATTCACCGGCCCCCAAGGACGTCGGCCCACCGGGCATTTGCCCGGTATGCCAGATTACCAGTCCAGCCCTGAACAGGAGGAAGTAGAGGAGTAACAGGAGGAAGTAGAGGGGTAACAGCAGGAAGTAGAGGCGTAACAGGAGGAGGAACAGGAGAAACTAGAGAAGGACCAGGAATTGGTGGTGGAGGAGGTAAAGCTTGATCAACATTATTCTTTAGTTTTTGTTCTTGACCCTTGATTTTCAATAGGTATATTATTTCTTTTTCATAACAATATGGAGTACGGCTACCAGAAGGAGCAGGAGGAAGTAGAGGAGGAGGAGGGGGAGAAAGTAAAGGAGGACCAGTAGAAAGTAGAGGAGGAGGTGAAGTTGGTTCACCATCATGAATTACCTAGTGTTTTAAAAATACAACCTTATTGTAAAGTCTAATATAGTCAAGGAAATTGTTGCTGCTGTTAATTTAAAGCTTCATCTCTATCTAGTTTACAGGACAAAGGTATCATTTTCAAATATTTGAAATCATATTTTTTTTACTATATTGTAAAATTTAGTTATATTGTTGATGGATTTCAAGAGCGCCGTATCCACATCTTTGGTTTTGGCGATGTAATCCTGGCCAAAAAGAAACTGTTGCTATAGCTATCCAATCAGTAAAACACATGAAGTGTACAGTAAATACTCGTATGCACAGGCTGGTAAAACTATGCCCAACCCTTTGACATTAATGTGAGGAAGTGTCATTTTATGAGGCGGGAATCTTTCATAGCTGTGGTGTTGTCGTTTGTTATCTGCAGATCAACAAATCGAAAAGCTCCTGGATGATTAAAATCCTGTTTTATTTTGTGACTTTTTCACCAAAACAACAAACAGTACAATACATTTATCCGTATTATGTGCCAACAGTCAAATGTAGGGCTATATATTTTTTTACATACAGTGATTGCATAGAATCATTATTTTTAGACGTGTGCTAGTATGGGGAGTATGGCGTATTGAAAGTTATATTGTGAAAACTGTTACAAGAGTATACGTTTGTAAAGTAAAGATATTGTAAAAAAAAGAATATTATAAATAAACATGGATGTTAGCAAAACACTGCTGCACTATTTTCACTGTTTGAAAAACAGACCTATTCAGGAAAAGAAAGAAGGAAGAAACAACAATGAAATACCTTTTGGGTTTTAAATCTGCATTGTAATAGATGTTATTTATTTCCAGGGGCCAGGTTTGTGGATGAGAAATATGCACAGCTTGTTGCAAGGGTGACATCAGTGATGGCATTGGCAGATTATTTGAAAAGTAACAACATGATACATGTTAAAAATGCCTTTTATAATGCACTACGCAAACATGAACCATACCTCCTCGAAGACCTGGGTGAGACAATCTACAACGACACTTTCCACAACTAACAAGAATGGACAATAAACTTTTAACAAACTAAAAAAAATATCAATGCTATAATAAAGCATACACTCTAGGGGCAAGCGGTGCTAAATGGCACTAGAGGTGGTTCTTGGCTCGTGTTCATGGAGGAGCCATTTAGGTGCCGTATAGCACCAATGAAGTACCTCTGTAGCACCGGTGTAGAATCATATTGTGCTAGGTAGAACCATATGTGGTGCTATAGTGGTGCCATATGAACCCCGTATGGTTCTTAATTGGTGCTTCATGGGTGCTGTGGGGCGCTAAGGATGGTTCCTCTATGGTTACGAGCCAAGTGCTTTTGGTGCTGTTTATCCCCGTTTGTTTTTAGAGTGACGGTCAGTGTTATTAATTAATACTAAAGGAACTTGTGTAACCAAATCTACAGCCAGTAGCCTATTAATGAATTGTGCTTATAATCTTAATCATGCAGTTGTAGGGTTAAAAATGTGTGGTTAATATTAGGTGGAGGGCTTAACCTGACCTGACCCATTAATCCTCAGTGCCTGCCAAATGTAAGTACACCCTGATTTGTATGCAATACAAATGTCATATGCTTGCACACTGATTCAAAACAAACAATTAAACATTACAGACTCTCAATGTTGCCAGCTACTGATTGTAACCCTCCAAGCTGTTAATCTTGAAGCTAAACCTGTAGTTTTTATGTAATTAAGTCATGCTTTTTTACAAAATCTAAGATCAAAAGTATCATATTATTTTCAGTTTGCTGACGTGGCAGCGGCCTCAGGCTCCATCACCAATGGAGGGTTCAACTTCTGACGGATCAAATTGAAGAGGATTCAGTCTGAACAATTTGTGGAATTTATTAAAAAATATTTACTTCATTAAATGTGTCATGTTTTTAATTTGTTTTTGAGTATTTATACAAGAAACAAAACAAGATGAGAGATTATGAAAAGTAGTGGCGTATTCTAGTTCTCAAAAAGAAAAGGTCAGGAGACAGGATAGCATGCACAAAGAAAACCTGAGCCGGGTTTTTTTCTTTTTGCTTTAATCCCGATGACACCACAGGGTACAATAATAAAGTCTAATGTTTAAAATATTGCTATTTTGTATTGCCATGTGGTTTAATTTCTTTAATAAGTTGTTCATTTGGCGTAGCTTTAGCATACTTCTTCAAATGAATGTGATATTTAGTAAAATAAAAAGTTGTACAAAAAGGAAATTGTACTTTTAGAATCAACTGAATCTTGTAAAAAAGAAAAATGACATCTTAAAGTTACATTTGTATAAAAGTTGTAAATAATATAGAACAGAAATTAAAACAATCCAAACATACTATATATCAAAGATAAAATGTTTCCCAGATTCCTTTGCAACACCACAAATGTCGCAAAAATTTCTCAAATCTAATTTGAAATATCAAATGCCATAACAGGGAAATTATGCAATTTTATAAAATATACCTCTCAAACTTTATTTATTTAAATGATAATTAAAAAAAATTAATTGGTATTGCCCATACGTTTCTCCAAATAATATTTTTAAATTTGAATGACCAGAACACTGCTAAATATGGGATACAATTTTTGAACATTACTAATGTTTCTGTTATACTGCATTTACCACAATTGATTGTTTATCACTAACTGAAACTAAACCTCTCTCTGCCTTACTCTCTCCTCTACTCTCCACTGCCCTCTACCGGACAACTCCCCTTTCTCCCATCACTAATTCGTTTGTAAATTTACAACGGAGGATAAACGTTTTCAACTTTTATTTATGTAGGTCGGAAAAGACCAAGTTGTCGATGTAAAAGGTTTGACATTACAAACGTGATATTTTATCATTTTATTTGCACTGTTAAGAAGTTTGGTCACAACCTTTACCCTCTTCTGTTTTGTAATGTTGGAGCAGGCAGGGGTACTGCGGCGCCCCCCCAGCGGCCTATAATTAAGTTTATCCCTTAAAGGAATAGTCTACCCTTTAGCCATATTAAACTATGTTATACCAGTAAGTATGGTGCCACAAAATAAAACTTTTTTTTGGTACCATAGGAATGAATGGGGCTATAGGCTAAATGCTAACACATTCACAACGCGCTGTACAGTGCAGGCATTGAAAAAAGATAGATATGTATTAATTCGTCTAGGTTGAGGTCATAACATAGTTTAATATGGCAAAAGGGTAGACTATTCCTTTAAGTATGACACTTAAGAGGTAAATTTCCCTTACCTAA
This sequence comes from Misgurnus anguillicaudatus, assembly GCF_027580225.2. NCBI lineage: Eukaryota > Metazoa > Chordata > Actinopteri > Cypriniformes > Cobitidae > Misgurnus > Misgurnus anguillicaudatus. Next base: position 42,905,097 of record NC_073338.2, on the reverse strand, counting down.
GAGAATAATTTAAGGGTGTTGCATACAGTATAATCCCTTAAACGGTTCTCTTAGGGTATCGTTAAGTGTTTCACAACATCGATCCAGGTTTGCTGTTATAAAATACTATTGTTGCCATGGAGACGCAACACCCATAAGTTTAAGGGAAACATAAGGGTGAACTTAAGGGAAAATTACACTTAAGCTTTATGCAACCGGACCCTGAACATTTAAATGATTCAAGCAAACAAATAAATGTAGGAAAACAAATGTATGATAATATAAATGTATAAATGAATGAATGAATATAAAATATATGTAGGCTAACAAAAACAAATTAAATACACGTAGGAAAACGAATAAATAAATGTAGAAATACAAAAATAGTGCTAAAAAACTGATAAATGAGATGAAATAATCCTCTTAACTCTTTCGTGACCAAAACGTATTAATTGTATTTATTTCTACATTTCTACGTTTATTTGCCAATTTACTTATATTTATTGATTTATATTTTAAGTAATTTTAGTCCTCCACAACTGCATGTTCATGTTAACGCAAGCCAAATACCTATTTTTAACATTAATTAATTAATGAGCTAGTGTAAACCCAAATGCACAATTACATTAAAACATCAAATATTTTAATAGTGTTGAAGGTTTCTGCCAGTTAGTCATGGAGTTACTATTACACAGTGAAACAAAATGAGCTGTTTATTTTCATTGAATGTGCGGCATTGATTAATTATCCTTCATGTGCACAAAAAAAAGAGAATTTAGGAGAATTACCATAACAGTTTTAATGGCCCCATGTTTGAAAGGTATAAAACACACAAGCAAAGGATGTCATGCCCTCCTTTCACGTGTAACAATAGTTGATCGTAAAGTGATAGGACTGTTATGATTAAAAATATGATTTCTGACATGGTTATAAAAGAAATGTTTAAGATGCCTAAAGCATATTGATTACTGTCATGCACATGCTTTGGAAGTTCTTTGTGAATAAAATCAACAACACCAAGACTGACAATTAAGTTTTAACATCACAACACAATATCTACAGAGACTTCCATGCTTTCACTTTGAATAAAAAACTATTGTACATTAAAACAAAATTAATAAAGATATAAAAATTGAAATATAGTATAGAAAATATATGAAATACAGAAAAGGTACAAACATTGCATGTTTTACAGGTGCTTTACCAAAAAGAAACACAGTTCCTTGGAATGTTAAAAAATTTAATAAGAATATAACTACAACATCCAGCTGCACTTTATAGCCTATATATATTTCATTTCTATCTTCATCCACAGCTTCAAAAACATCAGCTCTATAGTTCACTGTTAGTTATCAAACTGTAGATTTAGTCCCAAAACAAAGGACGTAACACACAGAGAGAGAGAGAGAGAGAGAGAGAGAGAAAGAGAGAGAGAGAGAGAGAGAGAGAGAGAGAGAGAGAGAGAGAGAGAGAGAAAGAGAGAGAGGGATATTTTAATTTATAATCAAGACAAAGCACTGTAGCAAAAATAATTAGTGTAAGTCCAATACTGTACTGTATAAGTGCCTAAATAAAAATACAAAAGCAAATTCCTTTATGTAGAATTGTGCACATTTACTAATAACAGTAAATCTTTGTTCGCTAATGGCATATCACAGTTCTTATTGATAATGAAACCATCAAAATCTTAGATAAGACTAATTTACCTTTTCAAAGTCTCCTCAGCAAAACCCTGACAATTCACAGAAATCACCACATGTTGGTTGCAGCTCAGATCAGGGCCAGTCCAATTATACACTCTGCATTTTTTAGATGGCTTGTTACATCTTAACCTATAAAACAACGCAGAAAGCTACTGAGCTCTTCACAAACCTGACAGACTGCAGACTACTTTATATGATTTGCATATCATTTTGCTGGAAAGAGCGGAAATATTAAGTTGTTGCTCACTAATAAATGTGCCAAGAAAATTGTCAAAATGACAAGAATACACTGAAAGATTTTTTTTATCCAACTTACTCATTTTTTAAGGTAAGTGGTCGCAATCAATTTATTTAAGCTACATTTATTAAAACAATGTATACTTTTCTTCAAAACAAGAAAAAAATATATATGAGCAACAGTTTTTCATTACATAATACATTTGCAAAAATAGCACAAACAAAATTGTAAAAAACAGAGTAACTGTAGCAACATCATTACGTGCACACGCCTACAAAAATGTCTTTAACATTCCAGTTGGATCATTTTAATAAAAGCTATATTAACAGAATTAACTAAATCCTAATCCAAGATAATAGCAGTCTTTCAGTAAACAAACCAACAGGGCATCAGTGGCAAAGAACCGAAACTCCACTTGTGGATAAAAACCCTTATTATGACAAACCAGGCTTAGCTGGGAGAGCCAGTTTTCCTGTTACACATTATATGTATGACTGTAGAAGAACTGGAGTAGCGCAGGCTTTTGGATCACTGATATGACAATGTAAATATATTTTAAATTAATACAAACCCTTTAAATGTCAAAGTGCAGTTTGGCCTTGTGTGTGACCTTTGCAAGATCTTGATTCCCTCCTCCAGTAAAAAATCTGCATTAATCCTACAATACACACAAATTAAACATTAAACTATTAACTGTATTTCAGGGTTTGGTAAGTTCATTCTTTATGTGTTGCTTTCTACATATTCATATGAACAATTTCATTAAAATAATGATGGTGACGATGATGATAGTATAGGCATGAAAGTAAATTTCTTCATCCTGTTTTTACGATTTCTGAGTTGGGTCTGTAAATCACCAAATCCAACCTTATATCTTAATCACTTTCTTGTTACTTAAAACACCATTTTAAACATGTCAACAACTCTTAACTGATAGCTTGGATTAAATTTATTTCTTTTTAACAAAGCGAGGTTAAATGTAACACTAATCCTCAAGTGTACAATAATAATGAAATAAAAACAATGTAAATAGAATTAATTAAAATGATAACTTAAATACAATAGCAGGGGAATTATGATTTTTTTTGTCTTAATTGTGCGGCCCTTTTAAAAATATCTATCCATGTGCATAATACAAGGACGGTTAGAAGAGGGACCATAAATGGTGGATGTGTGAATATGTATTAAAGACAGATGTACAAACGATACCCATCTCTAGTATACAGACAGAATAGTACTGAATTATGTGTTATCAAACTTTGTATTAAGTGTTACAACAAACCCTCTAAATGTTACAATTACCACACACATTGGCTAAGTTGTTGCATTTGCACTTCTTTCACGTTTGGTATAATTGTACAAGATGGTAGACTTCATAAGTTAAATTTAACTGCACTAAGCAACAGAAACATGCAGTGCAGACAAATCATTAGAGCCTCACAGATAACGCGACACAAATGTTGCTATATTTAAGTGGAGTGCAAATTAGGTAAGTGAACAACAATTCTGAAACATTTGGATTCAAAATCTGAATCTTTTAAATTTTTCATAGAAAGCATTATGGTTCTCTACATTACTTTTGTAACTAATTAATTGAGCAAGGATTCAACATTATGGAAGTATTTGATTACTGTACAGCACTTTGGTCAACACTCTGTTGTTTTAGTAGTGCTTTATAAATGAATAAGTGAATAAATGAAATATCTTTTTCTTACTTGAGTTCTGTTAGACTGGAGACATTCTGGCTGATGGAGAGACTCCAAAGAGACAAGCTTTTATTCAGACAGCCAACATCCAGTTTCAGCCTTTTTAGTTTAGGCAGAGAATAGATGGCAGACGTGAAGGCATCCAAATCTGTCTTGTGAAATATTTGAAGAAGCTTTGCCCAGTCGATAGCCTCTGACCGTGGTAGAGTGAAACAAAGTAAATGTGCCACATTTCTATACCAAAAACCTATGCGGACACTAAAAAGAAAATTAAAACAAATATCAGATAGAGGGACAGAAAATATTTTGTTATTGTGAGTCTGTAAGCTAACAATATTCACGTTGTTTCTGATCCCATTTTTAAACCCTAGTTAATGTGTAAGGTTGCTATAATAGCATAAATAATACCTTTAAAATGATAAAGCTCAAAGTTCACTGGCAGGCAATATTTTTCCTTTAACAGAATTCCCCTTTCAAAGCCTACAGCGAACGGTCGGTTTGGACTACAGCCCTCTATTTCCTGCTTTAATGACGTCACTAGAACAGTTTTTTGACTAAACTCCGCCCACAGTCAGTCGCCAGCTAAGCTAACTGTAAGCTAAGCTGCTATTGAATCAAAACACACTAAACAAACTACACAATCAAAACTCATTATGTTTTCCTGAAGGAGGGACTTCATTGAACAAGGAAGACATCAACCCGTTTTTAGGACAGTGAAAACAGCGCTATACAGATAAGTAAATTGTGTGAAAAATACAATTTTTTTTTTTACACGTGAAACATGAACACGTAATATTGTGCAATATAAACACAATCAAAGCTTCAAAAACACAGAAAGAACGAGACCTTTAAAGTGCTTAGTTAGCACACATTTCACATTTCAAAGTAATTTTTTTTATTGGCAAACATGAGAAAAGTCTATTTAAGAAATCCTTCCAGAACTGATTGTATCGAAAGTAAAGAGAGATTTGCGTTTTTGATTAAAGATTATAAGGTCATGTGATTTTTTTAAATCATGTATAAAGCTCACAGAAAAGTAATTTGTAAAATATTATCAAATTATTCCAGGCAATATAAACGTTTTTTATTACTATTTCATTGTGACTTTAAGCAGCTATGCCTGTTCTTTATACATCTCACCTGGACACATCATCACTGACTGACAGTTGTAATGAACGGACAGAACAATGTTCATCTTCAGGACCGTCCCATAGTATAGGGATAACTTTAACCCTGCAAATCACAGCATATAAAAATTTATTATGAACAATTAATGATGCACACTAAAAAATTATACTGCATGTGGTGCGAAGTACATAAAATATTTATTTAGGATAAGTGCTATTATAAATACATTACCTGCGGGTCTTTCCTCCTCTAATAGCACACATCAGATCAACAAGATCAGAGTATGTTGGGTTTTCTACTTTCAAGCTTCAAAATCAAATCCAGAGCATTACTGTACAGACTAATTTATCATCCATGTAAACATTGTATTTTTTATTTAGAATTGCATTTGTTAATCAAATAAACAAAATTATGGCCAGGAATTGACCCTACCCTTAAGGTTAAACATATAAACATTTGAGTCATATGATGCTATTTCATGTTTTCCTTTTTCTTTAGTGTTATGTAGCTGTGTGTGCATGTATAAGACCTGCAAAGTACCACTACAAGCTTGATGTATTCAGCCAATCACAACACACTGCGTCAGCTGGCCAATTAGAGCAAACAGTGCTTTTCAGAAAGATTTTTGTATAAGAAAAATTGTGTTTTATATCTTACATCATGTTATCACACTGTATGAAACCAGATACACAAAAAAAGTTAACCATCATATGACCCCTTTGAATGCAACTCCCTATGTATCCACTAAGTAACTATTTAATTACTTACCTTAAACTCTCAAACTTGTGGACTACAGGCAGAATTATAGACAACTTGTCAGGTGTTAACTTGCAATCACCAAGATAGATTGAACTGATGCTGTGGCAGCACTGAGCGCAGTACTTCAAGGCCCAACAGTCTGTTCTTCTTAAGATTGTATGACGTATATGAATCTCTTTCCAGGCCTGCATAGCTTCTTCCACAAAGCTCTTTTCATGGAGTTCATAAAGATAGGTAAACAGAAATGGCCCTCTCCAAATAGCAAAATGAATCACATTTATGAACCATTTTTTCATGTGGGCCTCTGCGTTTCGATGAACAGACAGACCATGTTTCCTAAGTGTGCATTGCAAGTCCTTATTAAATAGACCAAAAGCAAACTTCACCACATCTGAAAAATGTGTTGGCTCATAAAAAAATTCACCTGGTGTTTCACTTATGGAACATAGCTTGGTAAGTTTCATCATGGCCTGGTCTTTATCCAGACAGACATAGTACAGAGCAGTGAAGAACTCCTGAAAGCTGAGATGCATGAAGCTGAACATTGTCTCCTGCTGAATTCTTCTTTTAAAGAGGAACTTGCACAGAAATGGACAGCATGCAGGATCTTGCACAGTTTCATTTATAATTTTCTCATCAAACAGAACTTGTTGTTCCTGCATCCCTCTCTCTGCCAGTTGTCCCAGACTCCTCAGCAGATTTGGCACAGATTGATTCAAGCCCTTACTGTGATGCTTCAGTAAAGTGGACACAAAGTCAACATATATGGATGTGGTTGTTTCCAGACCGCTTGTTATATCTGCACCATCATTGAATCTTTCTCTGATAACTGTGCAGATGATCCAGCAGATAACAGGAATGGAGCAGGCAGTCAACAGGGTTTCATTGTCCTTCACAAACATATAAGCGTTCCTGAAGAGTTCCTCATTCTGAAAGAACTTCTGGAAATACTCCTCCACCCCCCTTTCAGAGAAGCCCATAATCTCAGTGAAACGGTGAGGTTTCTTGAGCAGTTTGCTTAGTGTGTCTGTAGCGGTTGATCTGCTGGTGACCAAGAGGAAGGAGTTTGCCTGGAGATGTCCTCTCAGCAGGGCACAAAGGGTGAGCACAGGTGTGCATCTCTGGTCTGGATCTGTGGTTGATGTCATGTAATAAACGTTCTGTGGGAGTCTGAGTTCATCAAACCCATCAATAATGAAGAGCACTCTCTCTGATGACCACTGGAGCATCTGTGAGATCTCATCTGAAGTTAAACAACAACTCCAGCTCAAGAGCTCCAACAAACTCTTTTCATCTGAAATGCAGTTAATTTCTTTACACTTCAAGTGAAACACAACATCAAATTGATCTTCGTAGAGGTTACCAGATGCCCAGTCCATCATGATCTTCTGCACAACAAAAGATTTTCCATTCCCAGAGTTTCCCTGCAGTATGACAGCTCTAGGAGTGATCCCATGGTCATCTGTGTGAAACAGAGAGTTCAGGACAGATTCATGACTGCTCCTGGAGCTGAAGACCTTCTGGAAACTTTCTCCTTTTGAGGAGATCTCTTCTTCTCTTTCTTTTTGATCTCTATGTCTTTGAATGATCAGAGGTTCAGTGTAGCGCTGACACAGCAGCACATTTTCTCCAGGCAGTGAGTTATACTCTGTAACATGCTGGTACGCACTACAAATCCGCTTTTTATACTGGGCAATCACTGAGTTTGCTGCAAAAATAAAATGTTCAATATCTATGATTAGAGTCTGTTAAAAAATCCATTTATTTTGAGAGGGGGTTCAATCTTCAGCTGGCTGGCAGGGGCAGCCACTGGTGGGTCACGTGACCTGACAGTAGGTGTGTTCGACATCGGCTGCGGCTGGATGTAACCGATCGGCGAGATTAGCCGCGTGCAGGCGGGGAGGAGCTGAAAACGGAGACGTGAGCTGTGTCCCAATTCAAGGGCTGCAACCTTATAAGCATGCGACCTTTAAAGGTGAGCACTCTGTCTTTCAAGATGGAAGCCTCAGAAGTTCACGAAGAGAACTGAAATGAGACGGTCTGTCGTGGATTTTTTCAGGAGAATCAGAGACGGTTGAGATGCAAAATTCTCTTCAAAGTATTTTATTAAAGAATTGTGTCAGACAGCTTGAAACACAATACTGGTCATAGGGTGTACACCTGGTAAAATGATAATGACAATGACCCCGTTCTGAGTTTTTCAGTATATTATATAGTGTTCCAATAGTGGTCCAGTAGCCCTGCCTTTCTTTCACTCTGTACTGTCCCAATGCCCAGCACTCAAAACCTTCAGGCCCCTTAGCTCCTTCTCATAACTCATGACAACTTGGTGATGCTGTGGCTTTATCTCTATAACATTCCAAGCTGGTACATAAATCCTTCCATGGGTGGTAAAACTCAGTGTCTTTGTTCTCTAACACATCATACTATTTGCTATCCTTACCATGGACGCCCTTATCTCCTCCAGCCCCAGCTGTGGACCTACACATTCATGTTCAAGCAACAGAGAGACTTAAAACTTAATTCATGTAGACCTTAACCATGAAACACATTAAAAGCATACCATATAAAACATAATACTAATCTGTAAGATAAAACACCTCAAAATTTCTCCACCATAGGTCTAACCTTCGAGGACCCATAATTGGCGTCACCTGCTGCACACGCCCACCGCGCCTGTCAGCAGGACACAGTGGAGATGTTTCTGACTTATCAACATAAATATGAAATCAGAAAAATATTTATTTTAGAAAATATGACACGTTGATGAAGATTAAACTATTCAACAGTATATCAAATTAATCAACCTTAGAAATATACGCAACATAAAAAGAATAATATTAACACAAAACATAATTTATAATATTTAAACAGTGACAAGAAAAATGTTTTCTGATAAATACACACTTTTATTTAATAAAGATTTGAATTGTTTATTTTAGAATATCCATCCATTATATGCAGCAGTTGAAGACGTGCAATGAATCTTGGGATATCCATTAATTCTATCCTTAACAGCGCGGAGAAATGAGGACGCATTTTGAGGCTTCATTCTAAGCATCCTTTGAATTGGGACGGCCTTACTAACCTCAAGTCACACTGCTGTGACGCAATCGGTCTTAAAATACGTCCTTAGAAGGTCGCAGCCTTTGAATTGGGACACAGCTGTGAAGTCGGACGCGCTGTGGTTCCCGTAGTTTGCGACATTTACGTCAGGCATGGCTTATCACGTGCCGTTTGCTTGCTTTATCAAAGAGAAGAGACAAAAAGACGCGTTCCACACAGCAGAGGTGGGTAGAGTACCCAAAATCTGTACTCAAGTAAAAGTACAAGTACTTATACAAAAATGTACTCAAGTAAAAGTAAAAGTATCAATCTAATTATTTACTTGAGTAAGAGTAAAAAAGTATTAGATGAAAAAACTACTCAAGCAGGCCCGGATTGGCCATAGGGAGAACCGGGAGGATTCCCGGTGGGCCGGTCTGTTTTTTTTGGCCACGAGGGCCGGTGTTGTCATGCCACCGGGACGACGCGTATTTGCGGGTGAGAGATGTCCCCGCCGCTTTATGCACAAGTTGATTGTGTCCCGAGTCCCGACCACTTATTGGAAGAATTCTTGCATTAGGGTTCATTGACATCTAAAACGCATGGGAAACGCAGGATGTGCCGCTGTCTTCTGGTTTTCAAAGCGCTTACTTGAACACGAGTTTTGTTTCAGACGCGTCTATATTGATTGCGCTTGGCGGCCGCGCGTCTATATTTAAAATAAACTTGAGCGCGTCTTTTGAGTGCGCTTGCCGGCCGCGCGTTAATTATATTTTAAATAAACTTGAGCGCGTCTTTTTAGTGCGCTTGCCGGCCGCGCGTCTATTATATTTTAAATAAACTTGAGCGCGTCTTTTGAGTGCGCTTGCCGGCCGCGCGTCTATATTTTAAATAAACTTGAGCGCGTCTTTTGAGTGCGCTTGCCGGCCGCGCGTCTATTATATTTTAAATAAACTTGAGCGCGTCTTAATACAAACGGGCTGGCCTCTAAACGTATTTTTTTTATCCAAGTCATAGATGAATTCTCTATGAATAGTCATTATTCATCGTTTATTGCAAGAGGAACAAAAATCTATTTGATGCAAAACTCATTAGTTTCAAAAGTATATCCATGATGTTTTCTTTTTTTTAACACAATGTAGGCCTACGTTATTTAGCAATAGACATGATCTAAGTACTAAAAAAAAAAGATACAGATTATTTCCATTTGTTTCCAATGCATAGGCCTACTTGATAAATCTTGCTTGTGTATTGTATATCAGGGGTTTCCAAACGTTATCAACCCAACAGTTAATCTCAAGACTCACCATTTTTTAGAAATAGAAATATAGAGGAAAATACAAACACATTTGTTTCCTTTAGTTTTTGAATAAGTTTACTTTAGTAATATTATGGTCTTATGGTAGGGCTGCATAATTATGGCAAAAATTATAATTGTTTACTGCATTTGCACGGAATATGAAATTATATATTTGAAAAATACAGTGAATTGCAAGGCTGCAGAGAACAGTGCACTACTGCAGACTTATACTACTGAGGGTTTAAAGATATTATTTTAATAGTCAGTCGTTAACTAAAGTGGGCCGGTCTAAGGCATGAAACTCCCGGGCTGAAAATGAGTCCCACTCCGGCCCTGTACTCAAGTAGTTAGTTACTCGTTACTTCCGATCTGATAGAGAAGTAAGCGCAAAAGCAGTGAATTTCAGACTACTTGGAGGGTTTTTACAAACCTCTCCTTAAAAGTCTCATTGTTCTGCTTATATACAAGTAAAGCAGCCTATCTCAGTCCTGCTATGGGTACATTAACATCACGTAACGTGACACAGATGTTTTTCTGACGGTTAACTCTTTATTTATTTTTATGTTCACAACACAAACTTGTCAGTATCTGCTTTAAAACATGCAAACAGTAAACAAAAAAGAACGTGTGTGTCTGTTTGTTATCATGTTTTTATATGACTAGGTTATTTTCATTACCATTAAAGTGCAATTACTGAACATAAACAGGAGCTTAATAACTTAGCTTAATAAATTTTAGAATTTCATATGGAACTTATCTGTTTGTGAAAATCAACTCTAGATTTATTATATATAATACATGTTTCTTTAAAATCAAACTTTATTCTTTTATTTTTATTCATTCATCCTTTAGGAAGGATTTAAATAAAATACAATCCCGTTTTTATTTGAATGTATTTTCTACACATTTGTGAGGTGTCCGGATTTGTGTATAAATGCAAGACGTCCTTACATCATGCTGTTCAGTTTGTTTAGTTGTGGGGAAATGATATGGAAATGTGCAGATGTGAACGTGTGCAGATGTGAACGTGCTGTTTGTATGGTTTAACTTACACTTGTTTGGTCATTGCTTGCACAAGAGTGCATATGGCAAAAAAACTCAGTGTGTGAAATGACCATTAATAGTGTTCAAATAGACATTACTGTGACTTACAACTTCAGGTTGGATCTTGAATTCCTGTACGCTGAGATGTCAGCTCGTTTATTGAACAAAGCATGCATCGCATTATGAAACTATATTCTTTTTGACCTCTTGGAGTGAAAACATAGACCGAACTTAAAGCCGCCATGCATGATCTGCCTCCGATATCTCGCACAACGCACACGCGCCCTCATCTGCTTCCCCTATCATCTACGCGCGATCGCGCGCGCTAAAGGGTGTGCCGCGCCGTCGCGCGCGCTAAAGCATGACGCAGCCTGTCTCGCGAAACTTTTGAACACGCCCTATAAACTTTTTTTTAAATATATTCATTAATTAATACCATTTTAAAGTAGCGCAGTAACGCGGCCGAATGTAGCGAAGTAAAAGTACAGTTTTTTCACTAGAAATGTACTTGAGTAAGAGTAAAAAGTACCTATTCTTAAATTTACTCTAAAAGTACTAGTTACCCAAAAAATGTACTCAAGTACATGTAACGAAGTAAATGTAATTCGTTACTACCCACCTCTGCCACACAGTAGTGTAAGCATTTTGTGCAAATATTTTCATCTTTAGCGGATGGGCGCACGGGCACCGCGAGCGGACCACCTCAGCTCCACCTGTGAAATGGCCCATTGTTTGATCGTTTTCTGAACACAACTGCCGCATCTTCGCGACGGCTCGCCGGTACAATAAACGAAAATGACGTGAAAACACCGGCAGCGCTATCAACAAGTCTTCACCCACTAATGTAAATTGGGCTTCGAGATGACAACAACTACTAACCTGTCTTGTTAAAGAACATCTCTCGAGAAAGCTGTCAGTCAGTCAGTCAGTATCAAGCGTGCCGCACAAGCCCTGAAAAGTGAAGCCAAAACATCTCGATCGCTCCCCAGTGACTGGTCCCAGTATAGGTCATTAACCCCGCCTTCCCATGTTATTCAATGGGACTTGAGACCAACTAAAAAAATTTATTACACTTCAATTATCTTTTTTCCGAAGCTGGTTTCTGTCATTTACTGTAGTTTTTATCACGCTGATGTAAATTCAAATGTGTGTTTTTAAAAAAGGTTTGTGTTTAGGTAGTTATTTAATGATATAAAAACGGTGGTGTCACGTCATGATTGACAGCTGTGATATATCGTGTGATATGCGCATTCTACAGTACGAGAGCGAGGGCGGGGTTTTGACTTTGCGGCTTTACTTCCTGCTCACTACTGCTCATGACTGGTCCCGAAATCGCTATTGCGCAGGACACTGGCGGCTTCACTTTTCACCAATGGAAGAGAGCGAACAGGCGTCGTCCATCTTTTTTTACAGTCTATGGTCAGTATCCTGCTCTTCCACTGTAAACTTCAACCACGAGGTTTAGCGGCAGCCTCACTCTGATTGGTTATGTTTACATGCTGAAGGTGGGACTTTCATTATCATTGGCTACCTCTGATGTTTGTCACTGACTGAACTGAATAACTAAAAAAACTGTCGGATCAGATTAAACAATTTTAAAAGAGGGGACAGAATGAGATTTTTCGAAAACTTTTTCACAAAATCGCTTTTATATGTGGTTTTCATTCAAATCTTAGCCATTTAACTAATGTATACTACATATTATTAAAAGAAAGGGGGGCAGTATATTATAATTTCAGGATTTCGTGTGCTGGGCCGTCGCAACTGGGGTGAAAGGTGTGACAATTGTAGGGGCCCCCACTGCCCGGAGGGCCCCTATAATTGTCACACCTTTCACCCCAGTTGCGACGGCCCTGCACATGTAACATGTCTGGAACGGATACCCTCACCCACAAAGACCACACGACCACTTTATGATGAGATCTGGTATTTTAATCTGTTGATAAGGAGAAATTATCAGGTCAAAACGGGGTAGCAGCTTCTCCCACTGTCCTCCAACCTCATGCAGTGAAACTGAGGCCAACGCAAAACGCACGATGAGAAACCCCGGATGTGCCCCGCTGATGACACTCCCTCGCCAAACAGGTACTCAAAGAAAAGTTCCTCTACATTTTAGATATTTAAACAAAATGATTCAAATGAAATTTTGTGAAGTTCATTACTTCAACATGAATACACACATATGGAAAGTATAACATTAATAAAAAAAATAATTTTAGAAAATAAAAACTTTAGTACAAAATATATAAATAAAAGGAAAACTAAAAAAAAAAAAAAACCCCTCAAAACAAAAATCTCATCAAAGTAATTTTTATACCAGTTACACACACACACACTCACTCACTCACTCTGGCTGTTTCTTAATTCCAAGAACGCAAAGAACGGACTTGTGTTCTCGTGAAGATTGGTCTTGCCAGGCGACCTTGGAAGAACGAACTCAGAAGGTTGCAAGAACACAGAACGCACTTGTGAGAATTGAGATGTGTGCGATCTTCCTGTTGGTCACCTGACCTCCCCAGATTTCAGCGCGCAAGTCTGCACTCGATGCATCCTCGATATCAAGAACACATCCGAGTATTTTTATGCGTCCTCTGTACTTGCATTCTTGAGAATTGGAATTGAACTTCGCCAATTAATGATGACGTAGAGCGAGGACAAAAGGACGAAAGATCGCTATTGTTGCAATCACTGCCTCCCTCTGTTGGCGTGTTGAATAAAGAAAACGCATTTGTGTGACGAAGTGCCCTTTAGAAAGGAAAAATACAAAATATAAACAGCATATAGTCGGTCTGAGTGTAATAATGATAATGCTGCAAGCTATGTTCCAGTTGCTAGCAAGCAAAGTGCCAATTCAGACTGTAACTGTGTACGACTGTGAGTAATAAAGCCCGAGTTCACTTCTGCAACCAACCGACGGATCAGTTTCACTTTGTTTTATTTTTGTTATACTCCGGCTCTGTTAGCCCGGATCTCTAGACGCAAGTTACCTGTCACGAGCCAAGTATTACGAGCCTGAAAGCAAAAAGGTAACACTGGGGGCACGTCTTGGGATCTAACAAGCAAGAAGTAAAATAATAATAAAATAAATAAAAGTTCGGCGGACGGAATGACGGAGCTCGGGGCTAGAGCTAATAATAATGCTAGCGCTGGGACTATGAGACCTGTTGAGATGGAAACCTTAAACGTAAGCACCAATCCATTTCTAACGGATATGAGAGACATTAATATGGACCCAGTTAGTCACGGGGACGGCCGATATGCCGACAGCACCAACCCTTTCGCGGCTGGCACAGAACGAACATTAGCCGCGGCCGGTGCAGCTGTTTACGACTGGATGCCGTCATTCAACCTAGCTCTACCCCCCACACCACCGTCATCACGGTTGACTAATCCATTCCTAATGCCTGTGGAACCTCAGAATAAAACAGCCGATGAGTCCACATACTCTTATCAACAAACATGTGACTGTTCAAAACGTATAACATCCAGCTCAGCTGCAGCTCTACCGTACAGTATATATAACAATAGCCACACTCCAATGTTTGCCATTTGCAGTACTAACCAGCTAGCTAACCCGTTCACTTCCATGAACTGTACGGCACAAAACCCATTGCTCTCCCAGTTCACTTCGACACCTTTTTCACCCTGCATGCCCCGGCTCGTGGAACGTAGTGGAGTATTGAGCTATGATGATAACTATGCCTCACGCCATGATCGATGCCAATATGGTCAGTCAGCTGTGGGAAGGGCTAAGTCGACACCACGGTTATCGCACACAGAGCCAGATGTTGAAATAATGGACACTAGTGATGATGAGTATTATGGGCATAAAGAAAGAATTCCAATATTAAAGCCAGGCCACTTTGACGGAACGGGCTCCTGGAAAGACTTTATTCACCGGTTTGAAAGCTGTGCAAGGGCAAACCATTGGTCAGAAATTACAATGGCGGTTCAACTGAGATTCAGCCTGACTGGCGCGGCTGGAGCTATTGTGCATAAAAATCCCAGATCTGACCGTTGGAGCTATCGGCGAATTGTTGCTGAAATAGAGACTGCCTACGGGCCACGCTCCGACCATGCGGCAGCCATTGGCATCGAACTAAGACAGAGGGTTAGGGGGCAAAACGAAGCCTTACACCTATTAAGAGATGATATATACGAAAAAGTGTCCATTGTGTATGCTGACCGTACAGAGCTGGAGCAGGATGCCATCAGTGTGGAGGTTTTCACCAATGCCCTGGCTGACCCTGAAGTGGTGCAAAAATTACTGGAGAAGCAGCCACGCACCTTATCCAGAGCATATGACATCGCACACAGTTATGAAACCACCAAGAGGGCCGCCAGAACGGTCACACAGTTCATGCAGCCTGGCCAACGCGGTCTCGTAAACCAGAGAGCCAGGGCTGCCACCGTACGTGAGAATAACAGCGGGCCAGCTTGTGTGGAGCCAGTGGGGGTAGCTGTTTGGTCCATCGACTCGTCGGAAAGGGCTGCAGGATTTAATCGGCAGTGGCGCCAGAAGAGAGGCACAAATGTAAAAA
This sequence comes from Misgurnus anguillicaudatus, assembly GCF_027580225.2. NCBI lineage: Eukaryota > Metazoa > Chordata > Actinopteri > Cypriniformes > Cobitidae > Misgurnus > Misgurnus anguillicaudatus. Next base: position 42,889,654 of record NC_073338.2, on the reverse strand, counting down.
TGCCTATGGAGGATGTTCAATGCCACAACTGCTCCGGTCTGGGACATATCCAGAGGAACTGCCCTTCCCCCCGTCGACCCAGACCACAAGGTTGGACAGTCAATAAAAACACAGCACCCGACACAGGTACAGTGGTGACCTGTACTATGAGCCAGGAAGACGACATGTGTGTTAAAATATTGGTACACGACGTAGAAGTGTGTGCGCTGCTTGACTCTGGCGCTCGGAGGAATGTGCTGCCCCTCCATGTCTTTAACTCTATTACCACAGAGACCAGAACCCCAATAGAGCCATCTGTCGCACAGGTCTTACAGGGTATTGGCCCCAGTGGTTTGGCAGTGCTGGGGGAAGTCAACCTACCAGTACATGTTGGCAGCAGTGTTTCTAATGTGAACTTTATTATTGCAGACACATCAGAGAACACCGAAGTTATCCTGGGGCACCCTTTCCTCCTTCAGACAAGTGCCCAACTGGACTATGGCCGCCGTGAGATAACCCTCTTCGGCGAAAAGGTGCCTCGTTTTAACCCAAACCATCAGTCCCGGGTGCATGTTGTCAGAGTAGCCCGCACAACAGTGTTGGAGTCTGGGTGTGAGTATGTAGTGCCTGGCACCACCCACCCGCGCCGCGCTACGAAGGGAGACCTGATGCTGAGCCCAACCAAGAGTTTCATTGAAAAGAACCATGTTCTTGTGGCTCACATCATCGTGCAGGCACAGCGATCGACCAATGTGCCCATCAGAGTCTTTAACCCTGGTGCCTTACCTGTCACTTTGAAGAGAGGCGCTGTGGCGGGGATTCTACAGCCAGCTATGGTGTTGGGGAAAGTGGAGCCCCAGCCACCCTTGGCCCCATTGGCCCTGGAACCTACTGACTTGGTCTGTGCCTCTTTACCTAGCCACCTGCAGGTCCTGTATAACGAGAGCTGTGGTGGCCTGTCCAAGGGCGACCAGGAGAGGTTGGCCTGCTTGCTACGGTCTTACAGTGATGTCTTTTCCACGGGGCCCACTGACCTTGGCCGGACAGGAATTGTGCAACATGATATCCTCACCACCCCTGGTCCGCCTGTGAAACAGCAACCGCGCAGGATGGCTAAAGACAAACAAACTGCAGCAGACCAGCAGGTGGAACAGAGCCTGGATACTGGTGTGGCCCAACCCAGCAACAGCAGCTGGGCTGCACCGATCGTTATGGTCAGAAAGAAGGATGAGACTTTGCGGCTATGTGTCGACTACAGGCCCCTAAACGAGAGAACCATAAAGGATGCTTATCCATTACCCCACATCCAGGACACTTTAGACACACTGTCCACTGCCAGGTACTTCAGTACACTGGATTTAACATCAGGGTACTGGCAGGTGGAGATGACGCCGAGAGCCCGGAAAGCTGCTGCTTTCTGCACCCGTAAGGGCCTGTTTGAATGGAACGTGATGCCTTTCGGGCTGTGCAACGCGCCGGCCACATTCCAGAGGCTCATGGACCGTGTTCTGGTGGGGCTGCAGTGGGAGACCTGTTTGGTCTACCTCGATGACATAATTGTCCTGGGGCGGGACGGAACTGAAATGTTAGAACGGCTGGGTCAAGTGTTCGACAGACTACGCGCAGCCAACCTAAAACTTAAACCGTCAAAGTGTGTCCTGTTTCGAGAGCAAGTGGCTTACCTGGGGCACATTGTCTCCGCCAAAGGTGTCGCCACCGACCCCCAAAAGATCCAAAAAGTGGCTGGGTGGCCCACACCCCAAAACATATCTGAAGTGCGTCAGTTTATCGGCCTGGCATCCTATTACCGACGTTTCGTTAAAGATTTTGCCTCCATTGCCAAGCCCCTCCACGAATTGACCAAAAAGTATGCTCGCTTTAACTGGACGGACAAATGCCAGGAGGCATTTGAGCAACTGAAAAGCCGTCTGACGTCAGCACCCGTGTTGGGTTATCCTCTCGACAGTGGCCAGTTGCTCCTTGACACGGATGCCAGTGACTGGGGAATTGGAGCAGTCCTCTCCCAATTGCAAGAAGGTGAGGCGAGAGTACTCGCTTATGGGAGCAGGAGATTGTCAGCCACTGAGCAAAACTATTGCACCACCAGACGAGAACTTCTGGCAGCTGTCGAATTCACCTCTCATTTCCGGCAGTACCTGCTAGGGAGATCATTTATCATACGGACTGACCCCAGCAGCCTGCGCTGGTTGACTCGGCTGAGGGAACCTGAGGGCCAACTCACTCGCTGGTTGGAAATACTGGCAGAGTATGACTTCCAAGTGATCCATCGCCCAGGGAGACACCACCAAAATGCAGATGCGCTCTCCAGAAGACCCTGCGGAATGTCCTGCCCATGTACAGTGCCAGAACCTAGTCTTCATAGTCAGCTTCAACATAAAGGAATTCAGTGCAACATGGCACAGAGTCCAGCTGCAGAGGATGCTGGAGAAACTCCTGCAGAGCAACCTCCAGTGGGGGTAGTGGACATTGCCAGTGACAATCAAGCTGGCTCTTTGTTCTGTCCAGGTGTCTACAGAGTGTGTGAGCCAGTCCCAACCAACCGGTTTGGTGGTTGGACTCGAGAGGAGTTAATCAAAGCCCAGGAAGCTGACCCAGATATAGCACCAGTAAAAAAATGGATGGACAAAGGGATGGGCAGGCCATCCTGGGCTGATATGGCATCCTACAGCCCTGCCACCAAAGCCTATTGGTCGCAGTGGAAAAGGCTCTACCAGAAAGACGGAGTTTTGTTAAGGAAGTTTTACTGCACGGATGGAAGGGTGTTCTATCCACAGATCCTGTTGCCTCAAGAGTATCGCATCTCGGTGACAGAACAATTGCATGATGGCCTAGTCGGTGGCCATTTTGGAGGAGACAGGACTCTTGCACGTCTCAAGACCCGATACTATTGGTACAATATGAAAGATGATGTCACTCTGTGGTGTCGTACTTGCACCAGCTGCGCTGTAAAAGCCCGCCCCAAGAAAACACCTCAAGCCGCCATGGGCACAGTGCGAGTTGGTGCCCCCTTTGAGCGGATCGCAGTTGATTTAATGGGACCATTAAACCAAACTGAACGGCACAATCGCTACATAATAGTGGTACAGGATTATTTTAGCAAATGGGTGGAAGCCTACCCTGTTCCCAACGAACAAGCAACGACAGTGGCTGAAAAGATTGTCTCCGAGTGGGTGTGTAGGTACGGAGCTCCACAGTGCCTACACAGCGACCAAGGTACAAATTTTGAGTCGGCTGTGTTTCAGGGAATGTGTGAGCTGCTGGGAATCGACAAGACAAGGACCACGCCGTTTCGCCCCCCAGTCAGATGGCCAAGTGGAGCGTTTCAATGCCACCCTGCAGAAAATCATAGCCACCACTGCAGAACGATGTCATTGGGACTGGGACATTATGACACCATATGCAGTCATGGCTTACCGTGCTACCAAACACAGCTCCACGGGACTGACACCTAATATGATGTTGTTCGGACGGGAAATTACAGAGCCAGTGGATCTTGTTGCTGGGCTGCCACCTGACCCAGACAACACTGCTACCCCCCAGCTTATGTTGTACAGCTCAGGAAACGACTCAAGCTATCTCACCAGTTGGCCCGGGAGGAGCTAAACGACAGTACAACAAAAATGTTTGCAGAGTCCAACACAAAGTCGGTGATGCAGTATGGCTCTTGATCAAAGGCACGAGGAGAGTACAGAATAAAGTGCGAAAGTTCCTGCCTTCATACGAGGGCCCATACTTCGTAGTTGGTGTACTGGATGATTTGGTCTATCGGATTAAAAGGGGCCCGAGGACGAAGATGAAAGTCGTTCATCATGACAAATTTAAAGCTTACCATTCCAGGACAACCCTCGACAATAGCTGGGTTTTTCATGAGGCTGAAACGTGGGCACCAGTGGAAGCACCACCCCCGTTGTCAGACCCCAGCTCTTCAGAAATCAATGTTAGCCCCCTCGACATTTGGGGCGAATCACTAGAGAAGGAGGACCCTGTGGTGGGTTACCTACCGGGTCTTTTCTCTGTACCACCATTATCAGCAGCTTCACTAAGCAGCGGCCAGCTCCCTTGTCAACCCGCTGAGCTTTCACTGGATGCGGTTGGGACCCAGCATGAGGCCAGGAGACAAGCTGTTTGCCCAGGTTTCAACTCCACTCCTCAGCAACGACCCCGGCGGGTCCGCAGAGCTCCTGACACGTTTGGTGATTGGATTGGTTATTAAGCAAATCTACCTGAGGTTGGGTGTAGGCGGATCGCTGCCCTCCTCAGAGGAAAAGAGTTCCAGTCAAAAAAAAAAAACTAAGAGTTCATGTGTTGTCAAAAGCAAAAGAGTTCCTGTAATGTCAAAAAAAAAAAATTTGTTTCAATATTGTATCATTACAAAAGTAACTTGTTTATGTTGAAGTTAACAATGTGAAGATGGTGTGGGCTTCGTATAATTGTTTACTACCAAGATTTGGTAATTTGGATGCTAATGGGCTACATGGTTTTGTTATAATAGTCTGGGTTTGTTACTGCTAAGAACTTAGTAACAGAATATTTTGCTTTCGTTTCGCACTTGAAATCACACTCCTGAGTAACTTTATGTTAACGTTGAGGATGTTTGGATTATGACTGTCTAATCAATATTTCCCTGTATACTGGTAATGATGCTGGAGATATGTTAAAGGGTTAATCATTCTCCAGAGTGGGGGTAGTGTTGCAATCTCTGCCTCCCTCTGTTGGCGTGTTGAATTAAGAAAACGCATCTGTGTGACGAAGTGCCCTTTTCGGGGCTCCGTAGAAAGGAAAAATACAAAATATAAACAGGATATAGTCGGTCTGAGTGTAATAATGATAATGCTGCAAGCTATGTTCCAGTTGCTAGCAAGCAAAGTGCCTATTCAGACTGTAAATGTGTACAACTGTGAGTAATAAAGCCCGAGTTCACTTCTGCAACCAACCGACGGATCAGTTTCACTTTGTTTTATTTTTGTTATACTCCGGCTCTGTTAGCCCGGATCTCTAGACGCAAGTTACCTGTCATGAGCCAAGTATTAGGAGCCTGAAAGCAAAAAGGTAACACTATTGAGAAACAGCCTCTCTCTCACTCACACACACACACACACACACACACACAAGTTTGCGTATACTATTTCATTTGAATAGACCCTTTTACTGTTTGTACACAATGATGACGTGGCAGCGTATGCGCACGCATTTGGGCAACAGAAGTATGGTAAGAATCAACAGTGAAGCAGCACAGACAAAGTTATTTTAAAAAAGTTGACACTATCAACATTTTCAACACAGCTACCAGATCTGTGTACTATAGAGTGGATAGAAGATGTTAGCAGATGGCCAAAAATAAAGTTGCCAGAAACATATATACTGTATAAACATATATTCTATTAGTGCAACCAAACGCAACAACCAGACATTTTTTATCTGGGAAACCGTTTTAATAAACTTTCTGAGTTGCTAACATGTTAGAACCAATGGGGAATAACACCACTTCTGTGCCAAAATGCGCGCGCAGGCTATTTGATCACGTGGGCTGTAAAAGGGTCTATATCCCGACATAGTCAATTATTCGTCATTTCATGTTTTAATGATAATTGTTTTCGTTCACCTGTTCATTTCTAATCATGAACTTACAAGACAAGCATTCAAGTTCAAATGTGTTTATTTGTGAAGAGAACAGATGAACAGAGATTGTGCATCACTTTACATATTTAACAAAACATGAAGCAGATTAAATAATTATTTTTTACAGTGACATACAGCTGAGGCGATAAAACACATGAACTTTGTGGTGAACAGGCAAATATGTATAAATCAAATCACAAAATACTATAGTGATTAAAATTGTGTAATAAACCCAGTTCATACACAGCAAACAGTTGTCTTAATCAAAGCATCAAAGTAAGTCTCTTTATTTCACAACGTAAATATTTAAAATGTAGACAAGGGCACAGGGGCGGAGTGGGACCACAAAATCTACCAGGAAATTTCATAGACCACCAGCCCTGTAAATAAGCAAATGCTGAAATCTAAAATTACAATAAAATGACTACACAAAAACATGAAATTGTAATAATATAAAGTGTAATAATTATTATTTTAAAGATCTTGAAGTCAACAACAGTTCCCTAGTTTCAGGTAAGCTAAAGCTTAATTTGGTTGCAAAGCAGTTGCTTATAGATGATTAATGTGACAAAATGTCAGTCATCGTGTGATAACGAAATATCACACACACAAATATCTGCACACAGTGTGTTTTAGTTTTAACACATCACACATTTGTTTTACTTAAATGGCACGCGAAACTGCACCACACACAGTGAACACACTTAAAGGGTGTAACTGCGTCCAATATCCCAACTCCCCTCCCACGCAAACCGCCAGACCTACAGCTAACAACTTATCAATACATAAGTACATAAATTAAAATCACTTCCCTCTCCTCGGGCCACCTAGACCCATCCATAAGGGGTGAAGAACACGGGCAGCAGCCAATGCAATTTGAATGGGCATGCATAGATAGAGGCGACGTCTAAAGTCCATTCGTAAAAGTTCAGCCATCCGTCAGTCACCACAAGATCTCCGTAACGAATCACACGGGCGGGCAGATAGTCCACACTCCAAAGCGATTACATAAGGTAGTGCACACATGTCAGCCCACACTCTTTCGAGGCAATGGTGATGCTAAGAATCAATTCCCCATCTGACTCCACTCTCTCATATTTTCAAAACTAACTAACTAACTAACTAACTAACTAACTAACTAACTATCTTCACCTCCGGAGGACCTATTGTCCCCGAGAGACAACAAACTTACCCCACAAGAAAATCACCACCTCGACACGCTCGCTCTCCTTTCTGCCTCCTTTAAAACCTTCGTCTTTCCGGTGTGTTCACAGGTGCATGCAATCAAAATAATCATGTGAACACAGAGTGACGACACTCTACACTACTCCCCCTCTAATTCAAAAGGAATCAGCTCTGACTGCAGTTCTAGAGGCTCTGCTAGACCATGTTGAAGTTGCCCATCCCCCTCCCTCAAGGGGTCAGATTGTCCCTCTGTATGGTGTTGTCTCTCCACTGCCACAGAGGACGACTGTTGTTGTAATGGTGGTTGTCCAGACTCAACGCCTCTCTGCCAGCTCTCTGAAACAAATTGAGAAACATATGGTTTTAGGCGATTATAATCATGGTTCTAAATTAAATTTTTGTATCACCAGCCAATGTGGCTGGTAACTTTCTAAAGTTACCAGCCATTTAGCAATTCCACTAGCCAAATTTTTTTCCGGTGAAAAATAGAAATTATGATTGCCACCTAGGGCTGTCAACGAATATTCTAAATTCGAATATATTCGAATAATAAAAAAAAACGAATTTCGAATATGAACATTAATATTCGAATAAATTTTTTTTTTTAAAGCCCGCGGTAGTAGAGGCATGGCTGTCTGCTTTGTGAGTGGGAGCACTAGTGTGCCTGGTTCAGGGACAGGTCACAGTAGTCACACTGTCTGTCACTGTTAAAAGTTAACGCGTCTTGCATGGAAGCTGGCAGAAAGTCGAACGCAGCAGAGAAAGCGATTTTAACCCCCAAAAATCTAAAAAGCTATGTCTGGAAGTACTTTGGATTTTGGTCGGTAGGAGGTAAAATTGTTGAGCCGCGAGATAAAGTTGTTAGCATACCATTCGACCACTAGCAACATGATGACACATCTCGAAAATGTGCACCCAAATGAGCATGGCATCTTGTACACACTGCATATTAATTCGTTTGTCACTTCAACTTTTAATGCTTAATCCTGTTCTGTACACACACAGTTCAGTAATTTACGGGACTGACAATCGCATTCTACAAACGCATTAACTCCCGCAAACTGCAGTGACAACCGTGTTTACAGAAACTTTGCATAGTGTGTAGCCTACATAACCGAACTGAACAACTAGTAGTTAATAGAGTGTTTAAACGTGCATCATGGACATGACAGGTCTCTCTTCTGAAGACATAAATTATTACAAGGGGGAAAAGTCTTCTGTATGAGCGGTACAGAGAATGACAGAGGCACAAGCGTTTGCTGCTCATTGTTGCCAGATCTTGCACTAAAAAAACAGCGAACAAGAAAAATCCAATAATAAACCAAAATAAATCCAAACGCTTTACCTCAAATATCAAAATATTGAGACTGGCACCTTCACATTTTAACAACACCAAAAACTTGATAAACGGTTAAGCGCTAAAATGGTATGTGAGTACAAAAATTACGAGGACCTGGCAACACTGCAAGAGCGCGCGCAGCCTCACAAATGCGTACAATACACAACGACACGACGGAGGTTTATTGCAAAACATAATGCTTTTAAATTATTTTCATCAAAGCTGTGAGTGATAAGCACGTGAGACGGCAGACCGTTGCTATGGTTATCTCCGTGTCAATCATCACATTTTCACATTTAAATGCGGTTGTCACTTCTGAAAGTTTGCAGTGTGTACGAGACCACAATGTGTGGAACTCCAGCTAAACAGTCACGTCTTAACACTTTGAATCGCCCGCCACAAGCTATTTGTCTGCAACACGACAAGAGGTCATAACGGAGAAATTAATTTCGTTCATTTGTAAGGACATGAGACCAATCAGTGTCGTGGATGGAGCAGGCTTCAGGGAGTTTTGTCAAGCAATGTAACCGAGGTACCATATCACTTTGATGTCTCTTGATTTACTTGTTTTGTGTATGTAATATACGTTGTCAAATATGTTAAAACTTAAATAGACTACCTATAGAAGTAGTTATGTCTCTTTATATTAATTTGCCCTGTTATTGACGTAATGCGTCGTTAAACGTCGTTAACGTCGTTGAAAAAATGGGCAACCAGATATTCGAATAGTTCGAATATTCGTGGGTTTTTTAGGGAGAATATTCGACCGTCATTTTTGAGCAATTTTGACAGCCCCATTGCCACCGAATGCATTTGATAATTTTATTAGCATTGTTGGTATGAAAAACACACATAAAGTGAGGCTTCTCCCAGCAAGGATTTTCTTCAATACGACCTGTCTTGGCAGTTTTAATTAACGTTAAGATCTGTAATGACTTCAGGCACTCTCATGGTCCTTTACTGCCTCAACTTTAAATGATTTGTTCCCACCACAAAATTTTTCGTTTCGTTTTTTCTTTCGCGTACATGCATATTTTCAACATACAATAATAGCAACGATTAATAACTTATTTTTACAAGAATATTTTTACAAATTCTTAAGGAACCAGTCATTTTATGATTGCTATATTACAATAGTCATAGTTACTGCTAACTGTTTATGTAGTGTCCTAGAGTAAAACATCAGTAAACTAAATATTAATTTCATATCTGAAAATACAGAACAGTATAACACATACATGCAACAATGCAATCCTTTAGACTTGACAGAGGTTTTCCTGAGATTTTTCGGTAACACTTTATTTTACAACCCGCAAAGTACTGCGTAATTACACCGAATTTACAGCGTACCTATTTGTAACAACAGGGTACCTCTACAGTACGTACTTGTAGGTATAAGGGAATAATATTTTAAGTTTGGGGTAATAAGGGGTAAGAATATGAAGAATTATAAATTATTTATACTCTAAGTATTTTATAACTACAGGGTACCTATTGTAATATTACGTGGTATGTATGACTTAGTCAAGTCTATGGGGAAATTATGTTTTATTTTTTTATGATTTTATTGTGAATTTTTCATATTGACTACTGAATGTTGTATACAGTCAATGTCTAGGAGCCACATCGGCAAATAAATATAACAGCACATCACTTTTATTTTAGTAGCCTATATTACTTGATTTTACAAAAGTCCAGCTGATTTAATGTGGTTATCTTTTTTTAAGGTAAGTACAATAAAAATAGCAACTTATTCCCTATTTACCAGGAAACTCTTACATTTGCGGACATATTTGAAGTGGTGCTTTGCAATTTTGACTCTGAAACTCTTTTATTTCAAATGACACAATAACACAATAATGACCACAAAGCCGCACGCTATTTGTTTATTTTTAATAGGTGTTATCATTCATTGGTGGAATAAAACTTTGTAACATGTGTAAACACAAGTATTTTAGCCAAATATAATGTATGCAATGGCAAACCAGAATGAAACAACAGAAGATATCAGCACCCGCTAAAGCAAACGACGACTACATGCGTAGGCTACTGCGCAGGTGTAGAGCGCGCGGCCGTCTGCAGGAGGTTTGCTGGAATGCGATCCTGAGGTGATATTTCTTTTAGAGGTTTTAAAAACTTTCTACCCTGTGGATTACGGCTGCGAGTGATGTGAGCAGGATCCGCATGCTGAATAAGGTAACTGGTTTTGTTAATACATGACTCACGCATTTCAAACAATGTTTTTTTCAAGACAGTTGCCAGCTAACTGTAGCAGCAGGTTAGCTAGCACATAAATTAGCCTAAAGTTAATAACTAGCTCAGAAAACTCAGTTTTTTTGTCTAGGCACGGCGAAGAAACATTTACTGAAAGCTTTCATTTATGTTTTTATATGTAATGCAGAACAGCATTTGTGAGACGACATCAACTCAACATCCGAGTGGACAAGAACACCAACAGAGGAAGCCAGCCGCAAAAACAACGAAAAATTGTCATGACTTTTTATTTGAAATAAAAGTTTTGTGTTAATAAAAATTAAGTGTTGGCTTAATTATAGTGTTTTAAAGCTGTTTTGAAAGAAGTTGCTTTAAAATAAAAATAACAATATTCTGTATGTTTATGGTATTTACCCTATAACATTTATAACAAGAGGTGAACAAAGCACCACTTTAGTTTACAGCCCGCAAATATGAGAGTTACCTGGTACATACAGAGAACAAGCGGGGAATAAGCCCCACTTTAATTTACAGCCCGCAAATATAAGAGTTACCTGGTAACTCATGTATACATATACAGATCAAAGAGGTACAAGTTGCTATTATTTTTATTGTGCTGTTATATATTATTTGCCGACGTGGCTTGTAGGCATCAACTGTAGGCTATACAATACACTTCATCAGATAAGTAGCAAATATGAAAAAAAAAACATATTACACATAGTTGTAAGTCATACATACCACGTAATATTACAATAGGTACCCTATTGAAATACTTAGAGAATAATTTTCCATATATTCTTACCCCCCTACCACCCCAAACCCAAAATACCGTTCCCTTACAACTACAAGCACGCACCGCAGAGGCACTCCGCTGCCACAAATAGGTACGCCGCAAACTCGGCTCAACTACGCGGTACTTTGCGGGTCGTAAAATAAAGTGTTACCGATTTTTCCTCTAATGTTTGAGACCTGACTGGGTGGAGATGTAATTTGTCTTACCTCCCTTAAACTCATCATCTCTCTTTCTGCTTCCCTTTCCCTGCTTTGCAAAAAACATTTCTGATGTCCACAGAAGCCAATAGTGATTGAGTCAAAATAAGATTCTAATTTAGAAATGTAGGACAGGTGGACAAGTTTTGTTTTTGGAGCTGGACCATAAAACAATAAAAAACACATTCTGTGTCTATTTTTGAGAGACCTGTTGTCTCTCTCCACAGGGGTCACGGATACCCAGGAACTGATCTGTATTTCACCCCCTCTCTCTTCTCCCTTAAGGTTTTGGTTACTGGAAATATACTAAACACATGTAACATTGGGTACATCATATGTTGTGATGCTACAAAGGTTTCATCTTCATGTTTGGTTTCGTTTTAGAGGTGATGGTGCGATGGTTAAAAAGGTCTAATTCCTATAATGCTAAGAGAAAGTATATCAAAGTTTAAAACTTAAGACATAATCTGTACTCCTGTGATGGGTGTCACCTCATGAGAAGATCTATATTACAGATGGTTAACAGTCCCATTTGGTGCTCCTTTAGGTCACGAGAACCGACCAACCAAATCCTGGTTTGAGATGTTATTATTCTTTGTCTCGTTCTGTGTATATAAGGTGGCTTGGCAAGAGACTCGGGGAAGCATTCTTTAGCAAGAATCTTCCCCACACTTTGGGTGTGTGTATTCAAACATAATGGAAGACATCTTTAACAAGAACCTTCCTAGACCACTTTGTGTGTCTTTAATTGCCAGGTATGATTTGAATTTTGTGAAACGTTCATTTTTCTATGCTGATCTTTTAGTGAATGTTTTGATGTATTTGTAATTGATTGATTTGAATAACCAAATTATTGATTTAAGTGTAACCTGCCTGGCAAAATAAATTGTTAATCTTTATTCATTTTAAAATGTGTCTAGTCTTTTCTTGTATTTTAAGTATTTAAGAGAAAGATACCGAAGGGGGCCTAGATTAGGAAAATTACCTCTATTGAAAATATGATGCGTATAATTGCCTCACTTTATAGGTTGGATGGAGAAATGCCTCAACCTAAACTATAGATGGATCCTCTTATTTTCAATGTGTTTTGGAGAAACCTCTGATTTTAATTTAAGTCAGAAGGAGAATGCCTCTACGCCCAGCTGTATGGAACTGCCTTAGCACCTTCAGGATTATAACTTATTCTCTATGTATATTTAAATAATTAAGAGAATGAAAACATAATAATGATAAATATAAATTATGATCAGCATCAGAATATTATTGATATTTTATAAATTGGAGTCAGATTATAATTTAAACACAGAGATCAAAGAAATTAATTTAATCCTGATATGGAATTATTCTTCTAGAAGCGCTGAGGAAGGAACGAACACGAGACCCCTTCGCCCACTCCACTTGTATCTGTCGTTGGGCTTGTGGGTGGTACCTTACAGAAACTTACTTTAGTTTCGTCATGTTTTCATAATCTAAATCAATCGCATGGCATTTTGCGTGGATGTGCGTCTGGACTTTTGAATGCGGTTGTGCGTGAATGAACGTCGCTTTACAAGCGTTAATTGGGTAACTGCATTGCATATAGATCTGTTTTTGCCGCTATTATCTTTGTAAAGGAATACACTAGTTAACTGCTAAAATTTTAACTTGAGATTTACACCGGGGCACAAAAGATTTAGACTGGGGCACGTGCCACCTTCCTTGTGTTTTGGTGGACGCGCTCCGTTAATTTCCATGGTACTACTGCCAGAGGGATAAATGACGAGAACAGAGCTTTATGTATCATGCATGCAATGCCACATGCATCACTGGCCAAACTGGCTAGTAAGTTTTTAATAACACCCGCCAAAATTAATTTACTGGTTTACTGGTTGTAGCTGATATCCCTAGCTTTATCAGGGATGTGATTTTTCCGTATAAATTATACGGATTATTTTCTGACCTTGGTGGGATGACTAGTCTAAAACACGTAAATCCGAAGAGTTTTATTTTGCGATGGTTGGGGGGGAATGTGTGCGTTGTTTGTAGACACGCTGTCGTCCAACATGTATCCCAGACATTAGGTTTGTTTGAGTTCATGCGGCGCCGCAAAAACTGACAGGCAGGTGACATCAAAGTACCACGAGAGAGATTTGAGAAATCATAAGGAAGTCTGCTTTCAAATCGCTCTCGCACTACTGTGATGTCATCTGCCTTTTCTGTGTTCTTCGTCATACACAACGTGCTTGTTGAGGATGCCCAAAGCGACTAGATTCGGGATGTATAGTCATCTGTCGAGTAGACAGAAAATGCTGTAAAACATGATCACTGTAGAATTCTGAGGCGTCAATGATATCAATTCTTAATTGCCAATTATCAATATCTCTCTCAGGACAAAGCTAAAAATCTTCAACTCCAATGTTAAATCCGTACTGTTGTACGGATCAGAAACATGGAAGAACAATACTATGTAGCGAATTAGCGGGAGGAGGGAAATAACGTTATTTGAAACACTATGAACCTCCGACCGAAACACTACGGGGATTCCCAAGGGAATCTTAGATTTTAGCTCAAAAGGGAATATTATGTATAATTAACTGTAATTAATTATACAAGTTTATCAGGTTTTACCTGGGGTAGCAGAATTAATAATAACAATTAATTAATATGTTCGTCCACCGAAGACATATATCCATAATCATATATTAATGTCTAAGAAATGTTAATTTCATGGCCTTTAAAATTAACCTTCTCACTGATATACAGTGCTACTCGCAGCGTGTAGCTGGATCAAAAGGCAGAAATAGTGACTTTACTTTCATGAGCATTGAACACAGAAACAAATCAATTGTGAAAATGCAAACCGGTTTATTAACTATAAAATGAAGTACACATAACGACTAGCTAAACATACACACATACAATAACATAAAACATAGATGAGAAAGAAAAGATTGAAAAAGCTAGAGAGAGAGAGTAAAAGATTGGCAAAGCACTATTGCTTAACATCTGCACAAACCATCGGATAATCTATAAGGGTCGCCTTAATTTTCATAAGGGGTAAAGCTTGAACATCAGCGAGTAAAACGAGTTTATACTTGCGTTTGGCTCTTTGTGATGCGGTGCGAAGTTTCTTATGCTCGCGGTGCGAGCAAGGAGAGAGAGAGAGAGAGAATCCAGGTGTGTTCGTTTAAGATGGAAGTCCGTTAAGTTGTTTCGTAGGGCGGATTGGTCCGCGGGGTTTTCCGAACTCTAGCGCAAAGCCAGGAAAGACTGTCCCGAAGAGACAGGACAGGGCTCAGAGAAAAGATGATGAATCTGAGGGACTCTGGGTGAGTCTCAGCGAGTTTCCAAACTGCGCTGGCGGGTTACCTGAGTAACCGGGCGACTGGGCGTTCATGAGTGAACTAAGCCACTGACTGAGATACTGTGCGATTGAGCGAACTGAGCGAATGAGCAATTGAGCAATGATGGCTTGGGCGATAGGCCGTTTTGACCTTTCACGCGCCCAGCCCATCTTAGGTGAATGACCAATGTGCGAAGTGTTCGATCGCGTGGGGAAACAAGCCTTTGATCTTTCAGACATCACATTTGCATACTTGCATAATGATAAAAGTTTGTTTCCATAACTCTTCAAATCGATATTAAATGACATTGATGTGGCTTATGGTAATATGATACATAGAAATGATTGGGAAATAAAGAGTAGATTAATTTGATACTAGACAAGACATGGGTTTAAGATCACGTTGAATAATAATTTCATACCTAAGATATGAACCATGCTACAGTGAACAAAATCTAACTTAAGTGTTAACACACAGTTACATCACACATACATGATCATGCAGTAAAGGGATATAACATATATATACATTTAAACAGCTCATTGTGATTTTTAAACGTGGTTTCATCAGAGACATATAGTCGTGCCCCCCCTGCTGTGTCTCTGGCGACTGTCATTCGATTGGGTGTCAGGTTTCTTTGGTGGGATTCCTTTGAACCTCCTTTGAAGACTGCATTTGTTTTAATTGTTGCCAATTTTACACCCCTGATAGGTGGTAGATATTTGGTTGATTGTGTTATCAGGACACAGGGTTATCTAAAGTCACAATTTTAGGGCTGTTTACGATCCAGACAACAAATGGCCTCAATCTGACTCCGAGCCATCTTTTACAACTACCATCATTAGTAAGCTGCAGACATTCATGAACCACTGCCTAAGATGTATCCTTGGGATCTTCTGGCCAAACACAATAAACAACATCAAGCTTTGGGAACTCACCAACCAGGAACCAATAGAAATACAGATAAAAAGAAGAAAGTGGATCTGGATTGTGCATACAATGAGAAGAAACAAAATAGCAATAACCAATCAGGCACTGACATGGAACCCACAAGGCAAACGAGGAAGAGGTCGTCCCAAGAACACCTGGAGGAGAAGCACAGAGCAAGAGATTAAGAAGGAGGGGCTGACGTGGCAACTGCTTGAAAAGATGGCCCAAGACAGGCGGGGATGGAGGCGATTAATCAATGGCCTATGTTTCGAAGGGAATGTAAAGGCTTAAAGAAAAAGAAGAAGAATGATATCAATTAAAACAACATTTATACATATACTGACATTGCAAAGTGACCGGAAAGGATTTTATTGGAATGGATTGGAACCAACCTGTACTGCTCTCACGTTCCCTCTTTAGCCACCCCCCCAACTTGCTTGGGTTCCTTACTTGCAATTGCATTCAGGCCATGTTGCTTACCAGCCCTATGAACAATCCTATACTGAAAGCTTGATAGCTGTTCTAACCAACGAGCCAGCTGTCCTTCCACTCCTTGAAAATTATGAAGCAACCGCAAGGAACTGTGGTCTGTACGTAATGCAAACTCCGCCCCAAAAGATAATGTTTAAACTGTTTTGTAAAAGTTACCATATTCAACAATTCCTTTTTGGTGGCTACATATTTACGTTCTTGTTTTGTCAAGGACCGGCCTGCATAAGCCACCACACGCTCCGTCCCTCCCTCCACCTGGAATAATACAGCACCAATCCCAACATCTAAAGCATCGGTTTCAAGAATAAATGGTTTCAGGGGATCAGGGTATGCTAAAACTGGGGCTGATATCAACCATGACTTAAGGGTTAAAAAGGCTCTCTGACAATCCTCTCCCCAGTGGAACTTCCTGCCCTTTTCTGTCAGTTGGTGCAAAGGCCGAGCAATCTCAGGAAACCCCTTAATAAAGCGGCGGTAGTAGGAGGCCAGCCCCAGAAAACTTTGTACCTCTGTTTGGTTCCTTGGGACCGGCCATCCCCGTACCGCCTCAACCTTAGAAGGGTCGGCCTTAACGCCCTCAGCCGAAATATTGTGCCCTACAGTCGTGCTCAAAATTATTCATAACCTTTGTAAAAGTGACCAAAGGAATGGTCTCTGGTCTTTTGTCAGGTGTTCTCCAAACTCATCAGGCATTATAGGTGAAGACTTAGAGCTGTTCTTTTGGGGAAAGAAGGTTGCAATTTGCAAACAGATGACATTTAAAGGGGTTCCACTTTTAAATTGGCCTCATACAAATTCTTAAAAACTTGCCCCAGGCGCTCTAAATGTTTCTGAAATGTTTTCCCAAAAACTATTATATCATCAAGGTATAACAAACATGTGGTCCACTGGTCCAAGGTCTGCCAAAATCAAATCCATCAACCTTTGAAAGGTAGAAGGAGTGTCTGTTCTGTTCGTTGGTATGTGTTGCATAAAAAAAGTTCTAAATGTAAAAAAAAGAAAAACCATAACTTAAAACGTTAAACTCAAATAGACCTTGTTGTGTAATAAAAGCAGTTTTGGGTTTGTCTTTTTGGGTCAGCCTCTACCTGCCAGTACCCACTGGCTAGGTCAAGAGTGGAAAACCAGCAAGCATTTGCCAAACTGTCAAGTGCATCGTCTATCCTTGGGAGGGGATATGGATCTTTCTGTGTAACATCATTCAACTTCCTATAGTCGATACCAAAACGTAGGCTATCGTCCTTTTTCCTAACTGGCACCACTAGAGCTGCACATGGGCTACTGAAAGGTTGTATAATTCCATTGTCCAACATTTGTTTTATATGCGTTGTTACTTCATGTTGCAAATGCAATGAGACCTGATGAGGAGCCATTTTAATAGGTTTACCAACATCTGTCTCAATCTGGTGGCGAACACCTAAATTGTTGTGTCCTGTACTAAAAAGTTGGTTATAATTCTCTAACATTTGGCGAAGAGCCTGCGTTTGTTCCATATATACCCACTGGAGTCTAATCCAAAATGGGAAATTAAGGCATCAGTAGACCATACTTTTTTTCATGACTGTCTTGGTCCATTTCATTGGCTCCTTCACCCATCTCTATATTCGTAGACAACACTCTAATTTTCATTCCATCACGTAAAGTAGGGCTGAAACGATTCATTGAGTTACTCGATTAAAAAAATTTCTTGAGGCAAAAATTCTGCCTCGAAGCCTCATTAAATTCCTATGACGCGCACAACACGAGCCGAGATCTGATTCACACGGACCGTAGTTCAAGGTTCAGGAAGCACATCATAGCGTGTGATACATTTTAGTTGGCACAATGGCGGAGAGAAAATAGGTCCATAAACCGCAGAGATAGAATGTCTAAAGTTTGGGATTATTACATTCTAGGTCAAGAGTGGAGTTCATATTACATACAGAATCTGAACCGAATACATCCTCTGCTGTTTCTCCAAGCGTCGTTGAAACAAGGTAATGTTGCTTTCGCTGATTTTAATCCCATACTGTATTTATAGCGATGTCGTTATGTGGTTTGACTAGATATGATGTTTAGCTTTGATGTTTTTAAGTAATAAACGTATTCACGTTCAAGAGAGTATAGCTTTAAAAGGACCCCTTCACACACACGCATGCACCCTCGTCTCTCTCACGCGAGTCAGAACTCCGGCCTACTCCTCGGGCTTCTGTTCCTCCATCTGCCTGAGCTCTTTGCTGTATTGTGGCTCATAAAGGTGCAATGAACAACGGATAAGAGCATCACGCTTGCGAAATCACCCTCTTCTATATCATATTGATTAACTTCCGCTGTTATTGTAACACGAAGTCTGGCTCGCTCCACAACGTCTGTTTAGCTTAGCTTAGCATAAAGATGGCGGCTGATTGTTTTTTTCGTCTGTGTTCGTATATGTTCGTAAGTCCCACCCGCTGATCTGTAATAGGTCTTTAGCGTGAGTGGGTCCCACCCATAGCCCCCACCTTGGAAAAATGAGTGTCTGTAGTCTTTCACACTCAACAGAGATACAGGATTTCCTTCTTTCAATGACGCAAAATGACGATTTTTACATCATTGAAAGAAGGAAGTGCCTCACTGAAATCAGTATTTCTCCCCTCTCAGGGGAAACTGAGGGAATGATGCACGACCATTTAAAAAATTGACTGGGGTTCTAACGATAGAAAGCTTAATGCAAATGGGTGAAGTTTCCCTTTAAACTTTTATGTAGCTACGCAACAATAATTTCAGCTGCATGCATTCACTGTGTAAAGTGGGACGTGATGTTGTGATTTTTCGAACGGATTCTTAACCTAAAATGCACCACAATTCAAGTGATGCGAACCAAATGCAGCGTTCTATTGAAAATGAATGTATGCATTTCTGTCGTACCAAACTGCAATGAAGCAACTGAACGTGTCACTCTTCCTCACGCACAGCACGCGTGCACACACACACAAACACAGGTGCACATGCGTGGTTGTTACAATAGCAAATAGGCTCACCCCAGAAATTATATATTATTTGTTAGTAGCCTAATGGTAAATGTTGCAGGTGTAGAAATGTACATAAACCAGATATTTACTTTGATGTCAGGGCTTGATTACAGCATGAAACCTGTTGTGCATATTAATAAATTAAAGTGCTTAATTGTTGGCACTGGCACTTGTAAACACTAAATGGGTAAAAATTTAAATAAATAGGTTTATTTTTTTGGAGCCAAATACCTCTGGGTTTTTTAGAAATAAAAGCCAAATGCTTGAACATTTGACAGCCATGTCATTTTCGTTATGCATTATTTGTTTTGGTTGTTTAAAAACACACACAAAATTTTTATCCGATTACTCGATTAATCGATCGATTCAGTGCTAGATTAATCGATTACAAAAAGAATCGATAGCTGCAGCCCTAACATAAAGTATGCACTTCTTCAGTGACATTAATAACACAAACTGGCATAATGGCAGCGGCTACTTCACACAATACACGAGCCACTAACACATCACAATGACGAGACAGGGACGAATCCGGTTCCAACATACCTACTATTTTTCCCGGCAGGGCTCCCTCAACGTTGCCCAAAATTATTACTTTACTGTGTGGAGGTATCTTGGTTTGTCAACGAACTACAACAGGCATGGGAGAAACTGGAGAGTTTGACCAAAAAAAAAAAAATCACTCCCCAACAACACATCTCCAGGGCTAATTTTTGCTACCACAAAATCAACTACGACAGCCAAAGAATCAAATTGGCAAGTTGTTTTCCATTGACCTATAACTTCCATCCTGTCCCCATTAGCCACTGACAAGCTACCATTATATGTTACTAAATCACCTCTGTACAAAAGCCTCAGTTGTCTTTAAGTTATAAATAATTCTGATCAATCAGAGTGTTCTGCATATGTGACGTCACCGTGGGAGGAGGAGCTAATTCGCTGATCGGGAAGAGAGATTCAGTGCACGTGAGATGGTTAAGAGTTCAGCAGCTGTATTCAGTTTAGTTTAGTTTGATTCGAAGACTAATTTGAGTTATACTGGGTTACAGTGTGCGTACATATGCAGTAAGTTGTGATTGCTTTATATATATGAATACTTTGAGTCGTTAGGTAATCATTAGTCAATTAATGCATAGCATCTGTTTGTCTATCTGTTTGAGTCAGCATATTAACGATATTGCTGAGATGTCTTTGTTGTGAGATATTCATTCAGACATATACATTGTGCAATATGTTATTATTGTAATTTAGTATTATGATGGGTGCATGTTATACAATGAATCTTAATTTGCACGCTGCAATCATTAGTATATGTCCAGACATGTTTAGCTGACTTCATGCTGTATTCACGGATTAATGTCGCCCTCTTGTGGACATTCAAACATAAGCACCCATACTTTAGTATTTAGTGTTTCTATTACATTTATATTGTGTGTCATTTTAATTCTTTTCAGAAACCACACACATACAACATATCGTCGCTGTCCGATGAAACTCACGTATGTTCATTTTGCCGATTTTGAGATTTTTCGACAGATTGAATGTCCAGGTTAATTTCCATATACAGTATGCGTCACATACCTAAATAGCCAATGAAAACTTGTGAAATCATGTCATCTGATTTTCACGTACCCGTTTGGTGTCAAAGCTGTCAATCACGCCGCATATCTTCCGCCTGTGAAGCATCTCGCCGGTCTCGTAAAGTTTAATCGAACCTCAGCACTGGATATAGCCGAATAAACATGACAATGACTTTCCTTCGAGGTAAACGTTTCCCCCGGACGCCAGACTAACATCTAGGAGTTACTTAATTACGGTAGGACTGTGCAAATAAAGTATCTGTCTAGCATTGGTGATATTTACGCTGGGGATTTCCCCACCACTTTTTGAAAGAATTTGGTTAAAATGTTCTGAAAAATCAAGCGATGAATAAGACTGGTTTTGTGGTCCAGGGTCACATATGTTGCGTTGTATGCTTATGGTGTGTTTTCTTGTACATATGTAATGAAATTCATTGTAATCATTTATTAAACGCGCTGCTGTTTTCTACGGTATGGTGCTTTGGCATTGTTCGGTTGAGCTGGTGTTGCAGGGACTGTTACATGTGTGATGTGTGCAGTCGACATTGTTGAGGGTTTTATGCTGAGTATTTTCTTGTTGTTGACTAGCCTACGCTATTTTTGATGTGCCGTTATTCAATAATTTTCCCGTCCTGCAGTAATGTTTTTATAAGATATTTTGTCCCCACCACTTTTCAACACAAACTGACGCCCCTGTTGTGTAGCATTACCATGTCAGTGTATTGATTCATTGTCCCTTAATGGTTTGCAAGAGACATTTAATACACGTATAATAAATATTAAATAAAGTTAGCGTATTTAACAAAGACGTAGGCTAATTAATAAACTGAGCGTATTCATCTGTCAATACGAAACGCGACTTGGCCATTCTAATTAATAATCGGAAGAACGCGTATCGTTCAAAGTTACTGTAAAATATGCACGCATGTCCATTTAAACTCAATTTTGGTCAAATGTGGATTATATCATGACACTGGCAAGAATATGGTTACATGTAAATATGCCGTACCAAGTATGACAACGCTACATTCAACTGCTTTTGATATACAGTGTTTTTTTCACTTTCTGAAAAGTTACCGTTTTGGACATACGTGAGTTTCATCAGGCAGCGACGATATGTATAACTTAAAAGTCTTCAGTAAAGCAAACATCAATCAGACCCATTGAGTGCTTCTCTTCAATTAAGAACCATCAGATCATCTCATTCAGTTCTGGCAGACTGCCTACTGTGTTTCACAATCCAAACTTATCATTACCACGAACCCCTACATTTCAACCTCCCTCTTTCGTTGCTTCCAACCAAAACTGTTTGGATACAACTGACACTTGCGCTCCTGTATCAACCAGTAAGCGGGTCTCTACCCCCCCCCCCCAACTTTACCCAACATGTAGACTCCAACAGTTTTGTCTGGAACTGACATATTTTCCCAGACCTAGACGCTACAGAGAGAGGGGCGGGCTTCTCCCGTTTCCCAGCACATATGGGCAGTCTTAAAATGACGAGTACATCCACACTCCCAGCAAGCTTCTCGTGCCTGTGGGTCTACTCGTAGGCTATCAGTTTTTAAAGTCCTTGCATCACGTTTACCTGCAGCATAATCAAATTGACAGCTTAAAGGAAACACATCTGTCATCACATGATCTTGTAATGTTTTAATAGTATTCTGCAAATATTTAACTTCCTGATGAAGCCCTGCCACCATAGCTACTAAAGCTTGAATTTGCCCATCTACAGCTTGCCACACTCATTTACTACACCACAAACTTAAGCATTTTTGTTGAGTTTCATCAGGCAATCCACAATAAATATCCCAGCACGACCTGTCAATAAGGACATAAACTTCAAGTTTAATACGTCGTCCCACCCATTAATTCTAGCAGCCATTTCAAACTGATCTGCCTAATAAGACAACTCACGTGCCGTACCCTTAAAAATTTCAGGCATATAAACCGGACAGAGTGCCGCATTTAACTGCCAAAAACTTTGGCTGCAGGAACAGGCACATTGGCCCTCATTTATCATTCTTGCGTAGAAACGGGCGTATATGTTGGCGTAAGATTATGCTTACACTCCTCTCACCGCCTGATTTATGAAACTGTGCCTACCGTTGATATTCAGGTGTACGCAATATCTGCCCTTCATAAATGCCGCGGCTGAAAACGATCGTCATTAGAATAACACGCCCATATAAATTCAAGTCTCCACCTCCCCCACGCCCTCATTTTACGACATTGACACATGGAAGACGGCAAAGAAGACAAACCGGGGAAGTGGAAAGAAACAAAATTGTTTTATTTGGGAGTTTAAAGAGCGGGATTAAAGACACATTAATAATTGCATGACATTTTGTAATATTTGTATTATTATTTTTATTATTAATGACGCTTAATTGATATTTAGAATAATAATTATTTATTATTATTATTATTATTATTTACTGTTGCCTACATCTAAATTATATGTCTGCTTAATGGTTCGGTTAAGTTTTTTTTAAAATAATATTTTAAAATGATGTAGTAACTTTTATAGTGTGTTTTTCTGTATTTACATACAGTTGTTTGTTAGCTAAGATCCAGTTTCATACGGAGCTCCGGATATAATTCAAATTAACAATTTGTTTCCACGACATCCACATGTTTTACTAGGCTAATTCATAATTTGAAGTAATAATAATTGTAATAGTAATGAAATATTATAATAATTAATCCCAAGGAACAAACTGTTGAATATTGGGAACGAATTTTATATTTATGGCCATACTTTAGACTAAATAAGAAAAAGAAGTGTCCATAATGTAGCATAAAAGATAATTCGTGGCCATGATTTTGTCCGCATGTCATCATGATCGGATTTATGGCTCCATTCAACACAAACATTTTACTTTACCTATTCATTTATTTATCATGGAATAACTAGCTTACCTTTTGATGCATTATTACCATGTTTTCGTAGCACATCCTTGTGCTTTCTTGCAATGTGCCGCTTCAGATTCCAGGATGAATATTTGCTAACTTTTACAGTCTCTCCGCACTTCCTTTTAATGTTTTCTTCCTGTCCAATATTAACTTTGATTTTTACTTTACATTTATGATAAGGATTGAATTCCACAACTTATTGCTAGACGTTTTTTATAGATTCTCGAACTAGCAAATTATTAAAGGGCGTTCTGGGTTCAACGAGCGGTGCTGAGCGAGCGGACTTTTTAGAAAGGCGCTTTACCGCACCGCTCAAGGCTCCGCTCCGCTCCGCTCCGCTCACATGCTTTGCCCTGAAACGTCAGGTAAAGCGCCCAGGCTCTCAACTGAAGGAATACATATGCATTCAAATCAAATGCTTTGGTAAAGTCTCTCAAATTAAACATTGAAGTCCATGTTGCATAAAAATAAACACTGAAGTTTGTAATTATTATGTTTTTTTTACAGTGGGTCATAATATATCATATATTTTAGTTTGTCAGTGCGTTTTGTGGTGTTAGGAAGTGTTTGCGCATTTCTGCACTAACTCAAAATGTGCGTACACCACCTCCTGAGCAGGCGTAGGATTTGAGCGTACCGTACGCCAACGTCCATATTGATAAATCTCAAAGTCACCGTGGTTTTGGGTGTACGCCAGGTGTACGCTGGAATTTTGGTGTACGCACTTTTGATAAATGAGGGCCATTATCTCTACTACTCACCCCCTCAGACTGTGACATTTTAACAATCTTAAACTACGGATACTTCAATGAGGAAAAGTACGAATCACAATGATCCCACCGCTGCCACCAGTGTAATAAACCCAGAGGAAGTATCATATGCAGCAAACAGTTGTCTTAATCAAAGCAAGTCTCTTTATTTCACAAAGTAAATATTTAAAATGTAGACACGGGCATAACACAGGTACGGAGATGGGGGACAAGGCACGCAGGGTGACCCACAATTCTGCACATCAATTCATCTGCACACAGTGAGTTTTAGTGTTAACACATCACACATTTGTTTTACCCAAATGGCATGCCATACTGCACTGCAAACAGTGAACACACTTAAAGGGTATAACTACATCCAATGTCCCAACTCCCCTCCCACGCAAACCGCCAGACCTACAACAAACAACTTATCAATACATAAGTACATAAATTAAAATCACTTCCCTCTCCTCGGGCCACCTAGACCCATCCATAAGGGGTGAAGAACACGGGCAGCAGCCAATGCAATTTGAATGGGCAGGCATAGATAGAGGCAGCATCTAAAGTCCATTCATAAAAATCCAGCCATCCATCACCACAAGATCTCCGTAACACGAGCGGGCAGATAGTCCACACTCCAAAGGGATTACATAAGGTAGTGCACAAATGTCAGTACGCAGTCTTTCGAGGCAATGGTTATGCTAAAAATCAAGTCCCCCTCTCACTCCACTCTCTCATATTTTCAAAACTAACTAACTAACTAACGTCATCTACGGAGGACCTATTGTCCCTGAGAGACAACAAACGTACCCCACAAGAAAATCACCACATCGACACGCTTGCTCTACTTTCTGTCTCTTTTAAATCCTTCGTATTTCCGCTGCGTCCACAGGTGCATGCAATCAAAATAATCATGTGAACACAGAGTGACGACACTCTACAATAGCAACAGACGTGTAAAAATCTAAATTGAATTAACACTGTGTATCTGAAACCATCTTGTGTAATAAACCCATAAAGGCAGATAAATGCAGACTCTTGTCATTAGATTTTGTGTTTTTTACCTCAGATAAAGACACAGTTTTACTTTTGTTCTGGAGATCGTGGGCTCTTACATTACACTTTGGTTAACGCAATCTGACACACTCGCATGCAAACACATGCACGCAAACACATGCACAGGCACTCACACACGCACAGACACAAGCACAGACACTGAGACTGCCCTCATTAAAATCACTAATGACCTCCTGCTCGCTGCTGATAATGGCCTTTTCACCATTCTTATCCTCCTTGATCTGTCTGCAGCTTTTGATACAGTTTCCCATGCCATCCTCCTTCGCCGTCTCTCTGATCTCATCGGCCTCAGTGGCACAGCACTCTGTTGGTTCCGGTCCTACCTCACTGGCCGGAACCAATTCATTACTTTAAATGGCTCCAACTCTGATCCAACACCCGCCAACCATGGTGTGCCTCAGGGCTTAGTGCTTGGTCCTCTGCTGTTCACCATTTACATCTTACCCCTAGGTCACATTATCCGTAAACATGGTATCAACTTCCACTGTTACGCTGATGACACCCAGTTGTTTATCAGCACAAACCCCTCTTCCCAGCTTCCACCCACACAACTTGTCAACTGCCTGCAGGAACTCAATGACCACTAACCTACTCAAACTCAACAGCAATAAGACCAAGTTCATGATGGTGGCCCCTCCACCTCTGCTCAGGAAAATTGGAGACCTGGCCCTGGTTGTTGATGGCTGCTCTATATCCCCATCTCCTGAGGTGCGTAATCTGGGTGTTATGTGAGACTCCACCCTCTCTTTTCGGGCTCACATCAACAATGTCACTGAGTCCGCCTTTTACCACCTCAAAAACATCTCACGACTCCGGTCTTCACTTACACACTCAGTAACTGAGACACTTATCCATGCCTTCATCACCTCCCGCCTGGACTACTGTAATGGTGTCCTCTCTGGACTGTCCACCAAGGCCCCTAGTTCTATGTCCAGAACTCAGCTGCCAGGGTTCTAACCCACACAAAGCCATGGCAGCATATCACTCCCATCCTCAAACAGCTCCATTGGTTGCCAGTTAAGTCATGAATCACCTTCAAGGTCCTTCTGCTAACTTACAAATCTCTCCATGGACTCTCTCCACAGTACCTCACAGATCTACTTGACCCCTACACTCAGTCACAAGACCTGCAGTCCTCTGACAAGGACCTGCTGGCTACTCCACGCACCAGACTGCAGACTTTTGGGGACAGGGCCTTCTCTGCCAATGCTCCCAGACTCTGGAACAGTTTACCACCTTGTGTCCGCTCTGCCCCGTCCCTGCTAATGTTCAAAAAGCACCTCAAAACATCTCTTTGCACTACCTCCTTTGTCCCCTAACTCCCCCCTCCCAATTTGTTAAGCGACCTTGGGTACTATGAAAGGCGCTATATAAGTCTAAGTTAGTATTATTATTTTTATTATCCTGCTGCACAATCTGGTTCAAGCTCCTTAATCATTTATTTATTCTGTAGCTAAAAGTTACATGGCAATCTGCAACGCTGTTATGAGACTCTGAAAACGATCCAATCACATGAGGTTAAAGACATAAAAAACTATATTGATTCGTTTACAACATAAGTGGGAAGGTTTGGGGCGCACAATCCTGTGCCCCAGGGCGGATCCGAAACCAGCCAATTAGAGCTCATTTTATAAAATACAATGTTATCTAAATGTAATCAAAGAGATCATGCAGATTCTTTTTTCAAAAGAAAACCCAGTTTTTCCTTGGTTTGGAAAGCCAGTGTAATAAATACTTGGAGCGGGCATGGGGAAATGTATCAGAGTAAAAAGTAAACTTTGTCTTTAATATTGTAGTGGAGTAGGAGTAAAGGGTAGATGCAAATAAAACAAACTCAAGTAAAGTACAGAACCCCGCAAAAAATACTTAAGTAAAGTAACAAAGTATTTTTCACATCTGTCTACACCAGGGGTGGGCATCGAGGGCCACAGTCCTGCAGAGTTTAGCTTCAACCTTAATCGAACACACCTGAATGTCATTTCCAAACAGTCCTGAAGACTTCGATTTTTCAGCTGTGTTTGATTAGGGTTGGAGCTAGACTCTGCAGGGACACTGGCCCTCAGGACCAGGAGTTGCCCACCCCTGGTCTACACCCACCCAGTCACAGAGTCTACACATCAAGTACATTGCACTTGTTTCCTATTACACCTACACAATGAGACTGCTTATTAATTTTTACTGTAATATTGATTTCAGATGAATTTTTTTCTTTGAAAATCAGTTATTTACATTCAAATGTGTAACCAAATGATACTAATTATCATAGAAAAGGTTAAGTTTAATTTTCCACAATCAGGCATACTGTAAATGTACAGTATAGGTTAAAAACACAAATTCAAATACATGCAGAATGGTACATGTAATACTAATAAACCAGGGCTCAACATAAAGGACTGCCCGGTGTCCCAGGGCAAGCGTGAGAGACGTTCAGGCAAGTTAAAAGTATTGTCACTTTCCCGATCAGGCCAGTACTTCAACCTCAGTCACTAAAATATATTTTCATCAATGTATATTATTTAACATCTTATATTTTATAATTATGTTTGACTTTTGAATTGTTATTTTAAAAATATGTAATACTGACAATTTTTATTGGGCCAGTGAAAGTTTTAGCAGGGCAAGTGAAAACATAATGACAATTATTTTGCGTTGAGCTCTGTAAACCATCAAAAATGCATAAAATCTTTTAGTTAACCTAACATACCTTCATAAGTCACTTCATCAGAGCCCTGGCAAGTCACACAAATCCTAAACATCTGGTTGCAGCTCAGTTTATGCTCTCTAAGTGCACATTTTTCAGATTGCCTGGTACATCTCAACCTATAAAAAATCAGACACAAATTGTAAGCACAAATTACATTTGTCACAACTGAACTCTTCACAAACCTGAAATGCTTTCTATAGTGTATTTTTATTAATATGATTTATGTAACTTTGTGCAAGAAAGAGAAAACATATGAAGTTTGTACTCACTGATAATAAATGTGCAAAGAAGGGGTCAAAATATTAAACATCAGTATGCTGACTTTCTCAAGCAAACTACTTTTGAAATTACATTTGTTCCTCACAAAAAAGCTATCAAGACTATATGAACCAGTCAATGTTTTATAACACTTCCGTGTGGTGTTGTTGGTCTTTTTAAAGCTCTTTATAAATTATTATTGCACTGCAAGTTGAGAACATATGAACACCCAGAGCAGTTGGCAGCAATCTCTGCAGCACCTGGGGAGCAATTGAGGTAAATGAGTTTTGGTCAAGGGCAACAAAGTCATACTGTAACCTGCTGGCCATGAAACATGAACAAGTGAGGTTTAGGTTACAAGCACAACTCTCTAACATTAGGCCACAACTGCCCCCCAGATGTACAACCAGAAAAAAATAAGAGAAATATATGTTAAACCAATACAAACCCTTCAAATGTTAGTGTGCAGTTTGACCTTGTGTGTGGCTTTTGCAAGATCTTGATTCCCTCCTCCAGTAAAAAACTAGCTTCTATCCTACAACAAATCCACACATTAAACAGATTTACAAAATGACTGTAGATTTCGTAGTCTAGTAAGTTCATAAGAACAGTGCAAAATAAATGGTAACCTTACAATTTATCATATTTAAATAAGAGGTTGGCAACCTATGACATATGTGTATACATATACATTAATGTTTTTCTTACTTGATTTCTGTTAGACTGGTGCATTTCTGGCTGGTGGAGAGAGTCGAAAGAGACAAGCTTTCATTCAAACAGTCTACTTTCAGTTCCACCTTTTTTAATTCAGACTGAGATTGGATGGCAGACATCAGGGCATCCAAGTTCCCATTAGTGAATACTTGAAAAAACTTTGCCCAGTCGATAGGCTCAGAACGTGGCAGAGTGAGACAGAGTGAATGTACTTCAGATCTGATATGATACGGAAAGGTAATGCTTATTCTAAAAACAAAAAATTAATATCAATAACAGAAATCCAAAACAAAAGTATGGTGTTATTGTGAGTCTTGCTTAGCATTAAAGAGTTAGCATCATCAGTGGTGATCTTAAATATTATTTTCACAGCATGTATTGATACACTTAAAATGTGTAAAGTTAGTACTTTTCTTTTAAAAGCAGTTTCTTTTCAAAACCTCCCCATCCGTCTTATCATTTTCTCTAGTATTCATAATAAAAGTCTATTTAGCAGCTATGTGTGCTTGTAAGACAACTCACCTGGATTCTTCATTACTGACTAACAGAGAAATTGAATCAACAGATGGAAAATCCATACGGAGAGCAGCATTAACACTGTAAATCACAGCACAGAAGAAATCAATTAATTATATTTGAACAATATGCACACTAAAGAATGATTGTGGATATGAGCATTAAACCTTATTTTGAGTCAGTGTTATTATAAACCATTACCATTGGCCCTGTCCTCCTGTAATAGAGCACATCAGATCAGCAAGAACAGAGTCTGTTGGTTCTAATAGATCCAACCTTCAAAATTAAATTCAGAGTATTACCATTCAAGACTTATTACAAGATTAAAACATTATATCACTGTTGCATTTGTTTAATTCTTTGAAAAGTTATTTAAGAAAGAGGCAAGGTTTAACATTAGCCTAATAATTTTAAAGGTCACATTTTTTTCTGGTCCCATTTTTTAAACCCTAGTTAGTGTGTAATGTTGCTATAATAGCATAAATAACACATGTAAAATGATCAAACTGAAAGTTTACTGTCAGACGATATATTTTCTTTAACAAAATTCCCCTTTCAAAGCCTACAGCGAACGGCCGGTTTGGACTACAGCCCTCTACTTCCTGCTTTAATGATGTCAGTGGCTGTTTCTCAATGTCAAGGAAGGATACCCGGAAGCCAGAATTTTGAGGATGCTACATCATCGACATCCGTCGAAGGACTTTTACAATGTCATGGATCCTTGGAATTGCAACCAAGGACTGAGTCCTTCGTTCGAAAAATATCCCATATACAGGAAAGGATGCATGTGTGTATCCTTTGCGCTCTCGAATCACCCACAATCCTATGCGTGCAGTGCCGAAAGCACACCTTTTTACTGACGTAATGACGCAATGACGTGCACTTGCTAGCCCATTTACGTGTTCTCCAAAAAAGAGGAGCCTTGCCTAGCCTCTGAAGGAAGTGACTTGGGAAGACCAGTCCTGCCAAGGAACTATCCTTGACATTGAGAAACAGCCTCTAGAACAGTTTTTGGACTAAACTCCGCCCACATGAATACGTCAGTCAGCAGCTAAGCTAACGGCAAGCTAAGCTGCTATCGAATCGCAACACACTAAACAAACTACACAATCAGAACTCTATGCGTATTTCTGAAGGAAGGACTTCATAGAACAAGGAAGACATCAGCCCATTTTTAGGACAGTGAAATCAGCGCTATACAGATAAGTAAATTGTGTGAAAAATACTGTTTTTTTACACGTGAAACGTGAACACATGTTATATTGCACACTGTAAACACAATTAAAGATTCAAAAACACAGAAACAACGGGACCTTTAAATTCTTGAATAAAATTGCCTATATAGACACTTGGGGACTGTTTTGGATAAAAGTACTTACACTATTCTCTTACACTTGTGAAGTACAGGCAGAATCATAGACAACTTTTCAGGTGTTAAGTTGCAATACGTGATTTTTATTTCTTCAAAACTTTGGCAGAACTGACCACAATACTGCAGGGCCCAACAGTCTGTTCGGCTAAAGAAACCACCATATACAAAAATCTTATTCCAGGATGTCATAGCTTCTTGCACAAAGCTCTTTTCATGGACTTCATAGAGACAGTTAAGAAAATATTGAGGAGAACCGTCTAAACCTTTAATCTTCTCTAAATGTTTTTTTAAATGGGCTTCTGTGTCTTTAGAAACAATGAGACCGTGTTTCTCAAGTGTGCACTGCAACTCCTTATTTAATAGACCAAAAGCAAATTTCCCCACATCTCTTAAAGGTAAAGCTTCATTGAGTTTCCTCATGTCCCGATCTGTATTCAGACAGACACAGTACAGAGCAATAAAAAACTCCTGAAAGCTGAGATGCATGAAGCTGAACATTGTCTTCTGCTGGATTCTTCTTTTGAAGAGGTACTTGCATAGAAATGGAGACCCATCCTGATCTTTCATTATTTCATCAAAAGTTTTTTTATCAAACAGGACTCGTTCTTTATGCATCCCTCTCTCTGCCAGTTGACCCAGACTCCTCAGCAGATCTAATTGATTCAATCCCTGACTGTGATGGTCCAGTAAAGTGAACACGAAGTCAACATATATGGATGTGGTTGTTTCTAAACCACTTATTACCTCGACACCTGGTTTAAATCTTTCCTTGAGAGTTGTGCAGATGATCCAGCAGATAACAGGAATGGAGCAGGCAGTGAACAGGGTTTCATTCGACTTCACAAACTTATAAGCCTTTTCAAAGAGTCCCTCATCCTGAAAGAACTTCTGGAAATACTCCTCAACCCCCCTTTCAGAGAAGCCCATAATCTCAGTGAAACGCTGAGGATTCTTGAGCCGATTGCTTAAATTGTCTGTAGCTGTTGATCTACTGGTGACCAAGAGGAAGGAGTTCATCTGGAGATGTCCTTTCAGCAGGGCACAAAGGGTGTGCACAGGTTTACATCTATTGTTTGGATTTGTGGGTGATGTCACGTTATTATCGTCCTGTGGGAGTCTGAGTTCATCAAACCCATCAATAATGAAGAGCAGTCTCTCTGATGACCACTGGAGCATCTGTGAGATCTCATCTGAAGTTAAACCACAACTCCTGCTCAAGAGCTCCAACAAACTCCTTTTGCCAGAAATGCATTTAATTTCTTTACACTTCAAGTGAAACACAACATCAAATTGATCTTTGTAGAGGTTACCAGATGCCCAGTCCATCATGATCTTCTGCACAACAAAAGATTTTCCATTCCCAGAGTTTCCCTGCAGTATGACAGCTCTAGGAGTGATCCCATGGTCATCTGTGTGAAACAGAGAGTTCAGGACAGATTCATGACTGCTCCTGGAGCTGAAGACCTGCTGAAAACTTTCTCCTTTTGAGGAGATCTCCTCTTCTCTTTCTTTTTGATCTCTATGTTTTTGAATGATCAGAGGTTCAGTGTAGCGCTCACACAGCAGCACATTTTCTCCAGGCAGTGAGTTATACTCTTTAAAACACTGGTATACACTGCAAATATCCTTTTTATACTTGCAAATCACGGGGTTTGCTGCAGAAATCAAATGTTTATTGTGTATGATTAGAGTCTGTTAAAACATCTAGCTATTTTTTTACATTATACACAATAAGACCTTTTAAAAATGCCATAAATACAAATGTAAAACCACAATGTACAATTTTACCTATAATACTTTAAATTTAATATTATTACTTTAAATATTTTAAATATTTTTAAAAAGAAAGTCAAACAATCAAACTTATCATTCACCTGATGGTTGTGTTTCCACAAAGTCTTGGTGAGAAGTACCTACAGAAAATGTAACACTTACTTAAAGAAATGATTTTGATTACAACATAATATATCTGTAAAAGATATCTACATATGGTATAACATCTTAGCCTTAAAATAACTTGCACAACACAAATGTGTCTTACCAGAAGCATTATGTGTGATGTAAACATTGCCTGTTATTGTATTAGAAGTGAGTACAGGTGCGGTAATATGACTTCCATTCTGAGCCACAACACTGACATTATGAGCTCTAGACATTTCTAGAAAAAAGGGAAAATGTAAGCAACATATGCAAATAATACAATATAATACAATGCTTAATGAATAGACATATTAATATGTTGTAATCTGTTACTAACCCATCATTTTCTGGTGCATCTAGTTTTTTTTTAAATAACCATAAGTTTAATTGTACTAACACAACAGTTCTGTTTTTGTAAGAAAACACACCACAATTGGAAAATAGATGCTGTAAATACTAAAATGTTCTAGTATACAAAACTCAGAGTCGTATAAAGAGAGAGTTACGACCTCGCCGCCGCGCGGTCACGTGATTCATGTAACGTTCTACAGTTCCAAACCAAGCTGTGCTGTCAATCTGTTTGCATAGGTTTTCAGCTATTTTAGGTAAATATTGGTTTGAAATGTGAATTGATTACTGTTAGAAAGGCTGCGTTCTGTGCGCATGCGCACTTTTCCATTCGTGGTCGTCAGGGAGATTTATTCAGCAGAAGATGCGAGCGGGACTGTATGTGTGCAAAGTGTGCGTGAATACGCAAAAGTAAGTTGTTTGTCTATTCAGTAGATAATCAATGTTAGTTTAGGAGTTTGTAAAGTATTCATTCAATGTTATTCTGCATCTGATATATAAGTATTTGTTGTTATTTAAGCCGTTTATCGCGAGCTTTGACAATATGTAAATGTGCCAATTATGTTCAGTATTACTTGTCATTATTGTATATCTCTGGTAAGCATCGTTTGATTTGTATGTATATTTCACGAGTTCACACTTACAAATAAGTTAAAAGAATTAAATTAGTAAACGCATTTGGCGTGCTGTCCGGGGAGAGGGCTCCGAGCAGGGAACGAGCCCGAAACACAGAGTACCCCCCCCTCTTAAGGAAATAACTTGGTAAGTGAGAGGAGACGGGGTGGAGGAGGGATTCTGAAAGATGCGAAGGATTTTCAGTGAGTTCAACTGTGATTTATATATGGCTTGCTTTCGAGCTGATTGTGTGTATTGTTGATTACCGATTGAAAGCGGCTGGTGCCATTGACTACTGATTGAAAACAGCTGAAGTCACTTTGTTAATAAAACATCATATGTGTGATTATCACATTAATAATGTAAACGCTTGCCATTTGATATTTATTTATGCAACATTTCTGGTTTATATTCAGTTCGTTTAATTTACCTGAGAAATAAGTTTCGGTTTCAGTGTTTTGCCGTTTCTGACCAACAGGTGGTAGTATTGAGTAATAATTATAACGCCTGTATGTTCATTTCTGTAAATTATTCTCATTTAGAGGTTTTATTGAGAGATTTACAACTGTTGTGAAATAATGTCTGTGCAATAATACTTGAGAAACATTTGTTAATATATATCTTTGTTTCTTTCCTTTAGACCACACATAGACACACATAAAACTCCTTACTTGTGACCTGTAATTCTGTGCACTGCTGTGTTGTGGAATACTGAAGAATGACAAATTAAACCCTATTGCATGAAACTAAAGGAATTCAGTGTGTTCTAACCGACACCCCATAAAGGAAAGCTAATTTAAAACTTCACCTTACATAGAGAAGAACCTTTTTCAGTCCTGCTATTGAACAATTACTATACTTACAATGTTTTTGACTTTTTTTACTAGGGAGTGATGGAAATACAGTAAATCAGTTAATAAAAATAAACAGTTAATGGTGACCCAAAAATAACAAAGTTATCTATAGCCACTACAGCAACAGAGTTTATCTTTTCTTTTTGTAGCAAAAATAGGGCTATATAAATGGCTATCAATCTGCTAAAACATAATTCCTACACTTTTACAATATTAAAAACACAAAAAAGATAGCCGATGCGGTTATTTGTAACAGTGAATCATAACAGAAACACACTAAATTCATATTTAGTTATATTTAAAAAATACACATTAAATGTTAATATAATTATACATGATTTTCTAGGATACATCACTCATATTACCTACCAAACACAATGAAACGCATAGCAGCATTGTGAAGCAGTAGCCGTTTCTCAATGTCAAAGAAGGATCTTCGGAAGTATCCTTGACATCGAGAAACGGCCTGTGTGACTTTCTTATGAGGCATTTAGCTTCTCGCTGTTGCCCCCTAGTGTTACTCGTAATAGATAAAAAAAATATGATAAGTATATATTAAAGTAGATGGCCACCAGTATATTAAACCATTAAATATTATTCACACATTATACACAACTCATTAAAATATAAAATTTTTACTAGTTATTATTAACGATAATCATTACCTACAGCAGAGTTCATAAAATATCACTGTTGACTATATTCATGAAATGTCCGAAAATGTAAAGAGAAACAGTAATTTCATCGATTTACCAGCAGGTGCCATTGAAATGAATGGGCTTTATTGCTGCGTTTGGAACAATGGCTGTTTCTCAATATGCGTTCTTGTCTGTACTTATGTTCTTGTGGACTTGTAAAACGTCATCAGTCGCGGCCCAAGTAATGTTCCAAATCAAAGGCTGTTTCTCAATATGCGTTCTTCAGCAATCTTGCGTCCTTGTGTCCTCGCTCTACATCATCATTAACAGTCGAAGTTCAATTCCAATTCTCAAGAACACAAGTACAGAGGACTCGTGAAAATACCCGAATGAGTTCTTGATAGCGAGGATGCTTCGAGTGCAGACTTGCGCGCTGAAATCTGGGGAGGTCACGTGACCAGCAGAAGATCGCACACATCTCAATTCTCACATGTGCGTTCTGTGTTCTCGCGACCTTCTGAGTTCGTTCTTCCGAGGTCGCCTGGCAAGACCAGTCTCCACGAGAACACAAGTCCGTTCTTTGCGTTCTTGGAATTGAGAAACAGCCAAAGTTTGCATCAAGCCAAGTTCACATAACATCCCCGGATTTGTTCTTGATCCGCCCATTTTATCGAGGATGCATCAGGAGGTGACTTGTGCAGACTTCTGACAGCCACGTTTCCCAGAATGCATTTCGCGTCAACTGCAATGAATTCAAAATATTCGAAATATTACTCTTTCTGTGTCATAAAATTACGATTTAAGAGCTGTTTAGTCGAGAATATAGATGAATAAACTTCAAGTGGTCAATTAGTAAAGATAGCGCCTATAGACGGTTTCAGCAGTAACAACATAAACAAGCGACTGTCGGGGTCCACACGTAACTTCCGGTAAACTCCGCTAATAATAAATAACCACAAAGTACTTTAAACGTAGTTTATTTATATAACAAGCAAAAAAACAACTCATAGATTACCTAGGAAACCAAAACATTTGTTATTTTCGACGAGGCATTTGTTCAAGAGATCAGTTTAGCAACTAGTCAGACCATTAAAAAAACGAAACCGGAAGTAAAGTTCGGATCCAGACGTGTATCACGTGCGTCCAATAACCGTCTATATTAAAATTTCCTTTTGGATATGTGAGTTCCGGTGAATCAGCGGGTGGTCAGCAGCTTATAAACCGACGAGGGCAGCTTCATCTTTGCAAGTCCTTCTGAAATTTAGGGTTTTTGCATTTGATATATTTTGTTAAAAAAAAATAGCCAGGACTGCATGTATTGGTTAGACTGAATGACGACCTCAAGTACTCTCTGTTCCATTTGCAATATAACCGGACTCGCGTCCTCCCGTCCTCGGGAGTTCGTTCTTCCGAGTCTCTGAACTTGCAAGTCCGAACTAGGAAGGACGCAAATCCGAACTTGGCGTACTTGGTATTGAGAAACTGCTAGGGTCTGTCCATACAAACTTCCCTCGTCCACTTGACGAAGTGGAACGCACTTCAAAATGGCGACAGGGATTCCCCCGAGGGGAATTGTTTAGGGAAGTGAGTGGAACGCACCCCAGGAGGTGACTTGTGAGGACTTCTGACAGGCAAGTTTCCCAGAATGCATTTCACGTCAACTGCAATGAATTCGAAATATTCAATATTTCATTTTGGATATGTGAGTTCCGGTGACTCAGCGGGTGCTTACATCGATGAGGGCAAGTCCTTCTGAAATTTGCGCGATCTCAGTGCCCTCGCGATCTCTGCCCTCCGGTGTCTGATGGTCAAACATAAAATATTCTCTTTGGATATATTGTAGCGATTTTAAAGGAGGGGCTTAATGATAATTAATAATTAATAGTATGAATTATTCATATTTTAAAACACATTCTCCACAATCCCAATTAAGGGAAACAAACATAAGCTCAAATGTAAAGTACTTACAATGGATTGTAATCAATTATAAGTATGTGGATCAAATAAAGGTCCTGGGTGTCTGGCCAACACTCGTCCAGCGAATGTTTAGTATGACACTAAAGACTATATTAGGATGTAGCTCTCTTGGCTAAAGAGATGAATATCCTAAAATTGATCCAACAGCTTTAAGAGCAGGTAGCGATACCTTTAATGATTAGTGACTCCAGGTTATGAGCATGAACTACAAACAACATCATGCGTGATACAAATCAGACTTTATTGACTAACTAAACACATACTGCTCTTAACATACAAACCTGCACACATACATACAGTTCAGCATTGGAAGAAAGTAAAGGTTTAAGTAGAGAAGAGAGTAAAGCATGAAGTTATGGTAGTATGTGTAATTCAGCAGATCAAAGCCTAAAACGAACCATCAGTTACTTGCATCAGTGAATAAGACTAAGTATGATACTTGCATGTCTTGCCCATTAAAAGAAAGTGTCCTGATGTAGTTTGGTGAGGCTTCAGTTGATCTTGGCCGAATGGATTGATGAGAGAAAAACCAGCTTGATGCAGATGATCCTTAGTAAATGAAAAGACAAGGCGTCGGCCTGGCACAAACTTAGAGGTACGCTGGAAACGTCTAGTTTCGCATCCTCATTCTGATGAGAGTCCTGAAGGACTCAAATGTATCCAGAAAGAAAAACTTAAGAGATGTGTGTGCTCCACACACACAACTCAGATAAGAACTCAGATAACAACTCCTGCACTCAACTACATCTCGCAACTCCATAAGAACTCAGCAGAACTCGGGGTGTGTTCTTATGTAGGGGTTTTTAAGCTGTGAAGAGGTCACACCTTAAAGATGTGTCTGACCCAATCAGAGGTCACACTTTCAGAGGGAAAGTTAACTGGCTTTGTCTTCCAACATGCTGTTTTGCATAGAATTGGATTCGATGTTAAGGTGGAAATGTTAAAGAGTTTCATAATATTATTATGAAGAGTTTCCTAAACATAAAGAATATTTTCATTCAGGAAATCAAAAATGGATTACATAGATACCAAACAAGGACTAGATATGATTTGGATTAAGTAAGTAATACTAAACATTCATTTAAACTAGTTTGGGTTAAAATACTAATATAACATAAACGCAAGAACATAATCCATGATGAGATTAGAAATAGTTGATTAAGACAATTCCCTTATACATTTATAAGTGAATTCATGCATGACTAAATAGAAAGTTTCTTTGTCTGTCCCAAAATCTCCCACATTCTTTTGTGGTCGTAAAACTCTTAATCTTGATGTGTTGCCATAGTCACGAGAGGTTTATTCTGCTTTGAAGTGTTAAAAGCAGTTTTGGGGGTAGTGTTACAGACCTGCTTGTTGGGTGAGGGTCTGCAGTGAAATATTAGAAGTTATTGTGTGTCTGATCTGGCTCAGTCGTTACAATATATTTCTCTTTATTATTCATATGAAGTGTTATTTGTTATCCTTTTAACTGATGGTAAAGTAACTTAAATTACATATATTTTTATATAATCTAACACTGTATCAAATTACTGCACTTTACTTTAACTGGGTGTTTTTCTTGTGTTTATTTCATGTTGTACAATCATATATTATGGTAGTACCAAAATAGATGGATTTATAATAAATAAATGTGTTTTATATCATATGAAGTTTATTTAACTAAGTTCGGGAGGAGCATGGTCTTGTGATCCAACCAATCAGTGCAAAGAGGTGCCTATAAATGGCAGTCCCTCACCTCTGTCTCGTGACAGGTTTTTTGCAGACGCTGCGAGGGTCCTCCCTGTCAAACATCTAAACTCGATGCCCAGTTTTGCCCATTATGCACTCCCGTTTCGACCAATTCAATTTCTGATTAAAAAGTTCTAAAACATTGATACAATCTGTTTTTTCTTCAAACAAAGTGAGACTTTCCAATTTAAGAAGGGACACTTTGTCTATTTTCAATTTACCGAACCCCATCCAAGCATATAATTCGCTACTAAATTATCTGCAGTACAGACGATCCTGGTAAAAACTTGTTTCAATCCTATTTCATAGACAACGGAATTCAATTGGCTATGAGATTTTGGTTCCAAAAATATTTAAAATCCATTTTAATCCAGTCTGATATCCCAGCAATTAAATTTTCATTCAGCTAATTCATTCAGCATCAGTGCCGCAACCACTGCCGCTCCAAAAGGCATCTCTAATCAACACACTTAGGCCCTCAGTCACTATATTAGATATATTATTAATCCTATATTAGATTCAACCACTTGCATATCAGAAAAGTTCAGGTACCCCTAGTTTTTTTTGTTTGCTTCACCTGCACATTCATTAAAATAAATAAACAATTATTTATCTGCCTGCGTTTAAACTTGTGAGAATATACTGTATGTACAGTATTCGTACATATTTTTCCCAGCATTTTTTCACACACAGTTGCACTCTACCGTGCACGTCGCTGTATGGGCTCCCCTTTTGTAGGCAGTGCGGAATTTTCTTTCACCAATTTAAGTTTCGCCCCTTCGAATCACTGGTCGAGCCCCATCACTAATTTTCTTACCTTTAGGTTTTCATGTCGAACTTGCAATAGGACCTACCCTTCCAATGCTGTGAGCATCTCCGCAAAAGCTCCCTTTGGATGCTGCGAGGGTCCTCCCGGTTGGACACAAAACTTTTTTCTTTTTTAAGCCTTACTGTTTGACTGCAGGCGGGACCTACCCGTTCGATGCTGCGAGCGTCTCCGTTAAAGCCCCCGTCGGATGCTGCGAGGGTCTTCCCAGTCAAACGCCTAATTCGAATGTTGCTTGTTTCGCTTATTAAATTTCTCACCGTCCCCACCAGCATTTCCCCACTGCATGTGGAGACGTCTCGTTCGATGCTGCCAGCATCTCAACCAAAGCTGTTGTTGACTCGTTGGACACTGGCTGCTTCCAAGTGAATTTGCCTTAACTCCTTTAATACCGCACCTCGTTCTAGTTCGCAATTGCACTCCACGTTTGACTGCCAGCGGGGCTTTCCCGTCCGATACTGTGAGCATCTCAGACAATGCCCCCGTCGGATGCCGCGAGAGCCCTCCCAGTCAAACCACTAGTTTTCCCACCGCTTTTTATAGGTCTTTATGCTTACACTTTTTGGGGATGTTTTTTCTGGCTGCTGTCCATCATTTATGTGGCATTTTTGGGGAGTACTCTGGGTTCGGGCTAAAATTCCGAGCTCGGAGCCCTCTCCTCGGACAGCACGCCAAATATGCTTTATCTCATTCCCTAATCCCTATCGATTACATGTTAATGCGAACTCATGAAACTTTATTTTGTAATAAATACATTAAGCTAATTAGCATATTCACGTGTTGGCTTAACCACATATTAGGGTTTTTGCATTTGATATATTTAGTTAAAAATACATTAAAATAAGAATAGCCATTAATGCACGTATTGGTTGGACTGAATGACGACCAAGTATTCTTCTGTTCCATTTGCAATATAACCGGACTTGCGTAATCCCGTCCTCGGGAGTTCGTTCTTCCGAGTCTGAACTTGCAAGTGCGAACTAGGAAGGACGCAAGTCCGAACTTGGCGTAGTTGTTATTGAGAAACGGCTTATGATGAGTCACTACACTCTTGTCCCTACATGACACCATGTTACTTCTGCATTCCATTCTTCCAACGGACGTCTATGTAAGTGTCGTAACTCTCTTATTATACGACTCTGACAAAACTGCTCCCAAGTAAAATCCAACAACGAATGTGTCAAAGACAAACATATATATATAGTCGAACTACAAACCGGAAGCAATGTGCGACCTTACACACGAACACTAGAGATAACTGGATAAAATAATCAAAGACACACAAATGTGTTGTCGTAGCAACAATGCAATGGTTTTCTGAGATTTCTTTACATTTCATATCTAACGTTAAAACTGACCTGACTAGTTTGTTTATCAAGTCTTACCTCCTTCAAACTCATCTCTCTTCTTATTCTCTATCCCTGCTTCGCAAAAAATCAGATGTCTAAATACAGCCATATCGAGTCAAAATAAGATATTATTAATATTGATATTATTTAGAAACTTATTTCAGTTTCGTCATGTTTTCAAAGCGTACAGTACCTTAAACACATAACTTTGCCGTGATCGTCAGGCTGTACTTCTCTGTGTGCACTGTGCACGATGGTTCTCACTGCAGAACACAACATCCATGGGGCGGGGTTAGATCTAGATCCAACTCCTCCCACTTTATATACTTTGTTCCGCCACACGAACCACTAGACCCCTTCAAGGTTTGTAAACATTGAATGACTATCGGGTGCGCGCGCAGCATGTGGTCAAACTGTTCATACCATTTAGGCCTTTTAATTTAATCTAACAGGGCTGAAAAGATGATGACTTACCTGAAATGAAGTGAGCACTACAAACACAAACCTCTTTGATATTTGCAAAGTCCCAGTCTGCACGTTTAATTGCTTGCAGCCACAGATGTTGTATTTTTTGTTTTTGAGATTCTGCAGGAATCCCGAAAAACTTAACGGCAGACGTGGTGCGATTTTCAAAGCCCACGACGCAAGTAGTCATTTTTGACAATACCAAACAATACGCAACTCAGTCTGCTGTTTACTTTTCTGACCCCGACATGAGCAATGGGAACCGCCTGTGACGTGAACTGTGAAGGGGTGCAGGGCCGTGCACAGACCTTTTGAGGGGCATGTGCTGAAACTGAAAAAGGGCACCCCCTTCCGAATAAATAGCACATAATAATTGTCTTAAAAACTTTATATTTATTTACTATTAATGATTGAAAAATTCCCTATTAATGAATGAAAAATGACATTTTACGATAGCTTGGCATTATAAGGATATCTGGCCCTCTAAGTTGACTTTAACAATTTGCCTCCTGGGTGTTTGTCTGTATTAGGCCTATTTGTAGTCATGTGTTTGTGAACTGCTATTGTGTACTCCCTCTTATTTAATTGTGTAATATATTAATTTTCTTTTTTTTCCTCTGCTTTGCATACATAAAGTTAAATAAAAATATGTTTGAGGAAAAAAAGCTATTCTTTTTGGTTTTATGGGCTAATTTGTATTATTTGGTTAACATGTTTATGTATGTCATTGAGAAGAGTAATATAGTAAAATACTATTCTATTAGCCATACCATTAGCATATCCAACATGTATTTGCCTACCTGGCAAAAACTGTGCTGAGGACAGGAACGTTGGTCTCTTGAAGGTGCA
This sequence comes from Misgurnus anguillicaudatus, assembly GCF_027580225.2. Taxonomy (NCBI): domain Eukaryota; kingdom Metazoa; phylum Chordata; class Actinopteri; order Cypriniformes; family Cobitidae; genus Misgurnus; species Misgurnus anguillicaudatus. Next base: position 42,847,108 of record NC_073338.2, on the reverse strand, counting down.
CTTAGGTTGGTTGTTCTCTCTCATGAACTACTTTCCTTAAAATAAGCCAGCAATGAAAATGTATAAAAAATTTAGTCTAGTCATTCAGGGCTAACTTTTTGGTGATTTGGAGCACTGTAGTCCCTGACAAAAAATGTTAGAAGCGCAAGCAGAAAATTTTGAGCACACCTTAAATCAGCCTGCAATTATTCACATTTTCCCAAAATACCTGCATTACTGAAAAATACTAAACAGATTTAACTTTGTGCAGTTGATTTCAGAATAAAAAGTTATGAACTAAAGAATCATACAGCGCTCTTGGCTAATTCTAGGCATAAGATACATATATAATAAGTTTGTATATCCAGATTGCATATTGTAATGAGATGAGTGGCAGGGCAATATACATACTTGTATCCTTTACAAGTTTCTCGTCTTCTATCCACAGTTTCCTTAACTGTGCGTTTCTAATCTGTAATGTTTTTGGTGTTAATGTAGGCTAGAAGTTTTCTCTATCTCTCATCTCTACAATATCTAAATTTAAACCCGCGGGGCGCATCTTCTCGCGGTTCACCCGGGCTGCGTAGACCCATCGGTAAACGATTAAGATGCGTCATGCAAATAAGCGTTAAAACCACTGATCTATATAAATGACTGGATTGCGCATAGAACGCTTAACGTAACAGCGTGAGGTGAAGCCTGCACAGAGTTCGAGCCGCCATCTTGGTATACCCAACCGGCAGAGAGCGTCATTGACTTCCATTCAAAATCATGTTTTAAATTCACCCGCTTTACAGCGTATCAGTCACGCAAGATAAATTTTATGATATGTGTACGTAAATTAACTGTTATTTCTGGTGTTATTTGCAATGTTTATGTTTTAATCGGGAAGGAAAATGGATTTATAAAAAACCGTTAAGGTGAGTGTGTCTGCTGCATTCTGTTAATGACACGGGTATAAATAAAGTTTTTTTTTACATTCAGCTACACCGTCAGTGTTATTTCTCTAAATAAGTTTAGGTACCTTGTAAGATAACATAATTACAAAACCAGCAAACTATTGTATACACATAGGGTACAAAGTATGATTATTTATTTAGATTTCAGAATGAGCACGTACATCATTAATACTAAATATGTTGCGGTCTGTCTGCTGATCTTATACAGTAATGGAGATGAATGTATAATAACTGATTAAAAACTGAAATGTACAACTTTCAGTAAATAACTATGTACATGCTTAGGACGTTTGTGTTGTAATAATGTACAGGGTAACTTCACATATAAAAACGAAGACTAGTAAAGTGATGTTTTATCATTAAAATCTGATCGCGTCCATTGATTTAATAGAATAGTTGGGTATACCAACATGGCGGCGTGGTGGCTTCACAGTTGTGACGTCATGCGCAATACGCACAACCGGCGCAACGTCATAGAATGTCTCTGAACAGGTTCACGCCCACTTTTGGGGGAAATCGCACTAGACGTTCCATTGACTTCCATTCAAAATAGCGGAACAAAGCAACCTTCGTACACAGCCGGCAGGCGTAAACAACCCATGAAATCACTCAGATCAAACATGTCGAGCAATCATCTGTCCACCCCGCCTGCCATAGAGCGCGAAAGATAAATTAACATATTTAATTTGGTCAATATAAAAACATGTCTCTTTCATTCTCCCAGCATCAAATTTGTGTAACAATGCTCCCTATTGGCCAGAGGTGTCTTACCCGGACATTTACTCGTACCTCATCGAGTCAACAGGGAAGCAAGTGAATGATTTTACTTCGTATTTGAAAGTTACTTCGTATTTATTTATTATGTCTTTATATTTAGAGTAATGAGTGCACTTTTCCGTCCAGCCATACAACTAACTGGCTTTAGCGATATTTACAGCAATCACTGGATGGCGTTGTTACACAAAATTTGATGCTGTGAGAGTGAAAGGGACATGCTTCCACACTGACCAAATTAAATGTGCCAATGTATCCCCCGCGCTCCACGGCAGGCAGGATGGACAGACAAACACTCGTCATGTTTAATCTGAGTGATTTCATAAGTTATTTACGCCTGCCGGGTGTGTAAAAACGTTGCTTTGTTCCGCTATTTTGAATGGAAGCCAATGGAAGCGCTGCTTTTTTGTCCCCCGAAAAGGGGCGGTGACGAAATTTACAGTCAAGTTCCTGGATGTGCCGGTAGTCCGTATCCAGTCATTTATATAGATCAGTGGTTAAAACCCGATCCTGCATGCATTCCATATTGTTGTCACGGGTGCCCTGCACATGCGTGAACAGCAGTGAAAACTGCTCGCGCTGTGTCAAAAAAAATCATTTTGTTCACAGTTTGGAGCCCTTGGTGCCTCGATTGCCCACTCTCGTCTAAACCGGCCCTGCTCAAATTTATAAAACATGCGCCGTTATAGACATACTAGTGTTTCTTTCGTAATGAGACTGTCACGACTGGTTACACAAACGAGGACCCAAACGCAGACACAACTGAAATAATAATAAACTGAAGGTTTATTAAACACAAAGACCCATGTGGGGGTAAAACAGATGGTAACAGAACACGTGATGGAACACGAAACACAGGAACAAAAACACCGAAACCAAAATAACACTGGAGCACAAGTCAGAAACACGGGATACATGAACACTCTGACTAGACAACTGTAGACAATGAACGCGCACACGACAGACAACCAAAGGGCATTATAAAGACACGACATCAATGGGGAACAGGTGAACATAATTAATTACGTAAGACACGAGTACATAAGGGAGTAGGGTGAAAGTGACAAGACACTGGGAACACGTGTTACACATACATGATGTGAAAACACACATATTCCCACATAAACACAATGCTGCCATGATCTTGCTCTCTAACACAGACCTGAACCTATACTAAGGTCTGGCAAGATCATGACAGCCACAAGACACCGGGAACATGTGGAAACCACACACACCATGTGATTCCACATGTCCCCACACAGAACAAATACTATCACGGTCCTGCCAGATGCACTCAGACCTACATCTAACACAGATGTCTGACAGGACCGTGACAGAGACGGCATTGCATTCAAACAACAAGATATTTATTTACCGTTGCAAGATGTTATGGAACTTCAGCTCGTTGCACTCAGGGGGCGGAGTTAAGAGGTTTGACTGACAGTTTGAGCGGATCCAAAAATATTTTGTTTTTTAACAACTTTTATTTGATAAATATATTTCTAAAACAGACAGACATACGTAAAGGGTTACCAATAGATTTGATTTATTAAAGAAAATAAAAAATCTAATCAAATCCTCTAGAAAAAAAGGGCACTTCGGAGTGTGGACAAAAAGGGCATGTGTTCTGCACAGGTTGAGCCCTATCGGTGCACGTGCCTGAAGGGGTGTCACCAACGTTTGCTCTTATCAATTAAGTGTACGTTTGATTAATAATATAGTTGAGAAAGATTCATAATTTAGAAAGTATCACAGTTAGGACACTAATATCACTGAAGGGATTTATTTGTACATTATCCCACTTTTATTTTTTTGTACATTATTACACAGCTATTCCTATACGAGTAAATATAAAAACAAATTTATTTGATATCTTTTATTAGCAATTAAAAAAAAACGTAAACCATCTACGAGGGTGTTGTGTCGAAGTCTGTTCCCCCTATGTTCCCCCTATTTTTCCCCTTCAGTGTAGTGTTTTTATGGCGTTTTTATCACGTTATAGGTTTTATTATTTATATATTTAAAGTTTTAATGGCTACTGAGATGTATATGTGTGCATTTCTGTAATTTATCTGTATTGTTCTTAATGGTAAGTCAATTATTTTTACAGTATGAATCATATTATATGTATAATATTTATTTAATTATGTATGCAAACATTACATTTTTAAAACAACCAGTAAAGGAAAAAAAAGAAAAAGACAGGCTATATTTTAAAAGAAATACCCTAATAGAAAACTGTCAAATGTATGAAATATTTAATAAATTGTATTATAAAATACATGACATTATGCCTTTTTAGTATAACCAATTCAAATATTTAATCTTTCTAAATGTAACGTGATGAAAACGCTATAAAAGCACTACACTAAAGGGAAACATAGGGGGAACTGAGTTCGACACAACAAGGGAAACCTGTTTCGTAATGGCTTTAACCAAAGACGCGTTAAAACAAGTTCAAAGTCCATACAAGATAAGCATTCAATTTATAATTTCTAAATAACATGCCATAGCGTAATAATTATGCATATACTGTATCCATTCATAGGTCTTAAACTGCATTTGGTAAGATTACTCATAGTAGGCTTACCCGAAATGTTTTAGTGATTTTTCTGAGGATTAATTACTCATAATTTTATGGTAAATGTATATTTTATAAAATGTCATAAAACTGGTGCCCCCAGTTTGACAACCACTAAAATAAAGTGTTTCAGTTACCAGCATTTACTTTAAAATGTGGAAAACAAATTTTTTATGATATTTTGATAACTAATTAATGAATAAAAACATATAAGAATCAACTCACAAAACTGGTTGCATTCACATCGCTAATTTCAAGTGGGAATGAAGTTCCAGTTTAAAATGTAGATGATTTTTAGCATGCAAACACAGTGGGATTCTTTACATTCAGTTTAAACATATTAAATATGTAATAGGCATGTTTGTTACCTATATTTCCTTATTATACTAAGGCCTAGTCCTGGTTTAAGATAATCCCTGTCCGGGAAACCACCCCATACGGTCTCAAAAAGAGAAAGGAGACGTCATGTTTCAGAATATTGATTTAATCACACGTCATGCAGTCCATCGAGAAAAGTGTTTTTAGTCATTTCATTCTCTTTCACCCCTCACCTTAAACCAGAATTTCCCAAAATCACATTACTTCTCTTGGAATGAACCAGTACCTGTTCGGTTGTTGAAACTTTCTGTCAATCAGTAATGGAGTTACTATTACACAGTAATAAAAAATAGCTATTCATTTTCAATTTTTATTGAACGTATGGAGTTCAGCAATTTATTATCCTTCATGCTCAAAAGAAGGGGATGAATTTAGGACTAATAACGCAACAGTGATTTAAATGGTCTTATGCTTAAAAGAGATAAAACACCCAGAAAGCAATAGATTTGAAAATAATGCAAAGGCTGTCATGTCCTGTAATTTACATTTCATTAGGTTCTTTACCAATATCAGGAGTGTAAACATCTAAATTCAAAAGATTTGGGACTAAATTGAAAGAAATAATAGGTAGTAACACAGTTTCCAGTTCCAACTACGCAACAACTTCTGAGAGACGTAATCTGGGGTAGATCGATGAAATATTCTGCTAAACTGATTGGCTGATCAGTAACAGAGGCAGAACAGACAAGGAATGATGTCACATGACTTCCAGTTGTCAACAAACCCAGCATCTTACTTCAGGTAAACATAAACATTTGAAATACAGATATTAATGAAATATAAAAAAAACATTTAGGGAGTTCAAAACATGATGTTATGCAAAAAACAAGACAGAACAACCTTCAATCAAACTTTAGTTTCTTAAGAAACCATTAGCCTTTGCAGTCATAAGTTTAAATTATGAACTTCTTACAGAATTACCAAACTGTGTGAGGGAACTTCGTGTTTAGAAGCTTGGCCACATTCCCATTTAAAGATCCATTAGATCACAAAATAACACCTGCCCTAAAAATAACCCTACTCCCATACAACTGTAATTCCTGACATTTGAACCTGTTTTAAGTACTTCATGTAGAAATATCGGACGATCCATTTAAACATCAGTAAACAGCTCAGGTATATTATCTATTCTGATATTTGCTATTCAAGCTCATTACAGTTTCAACACACTGACCCGTATGAAGTCCAGCAGGGACTGAGTTCTTCTGCAGATATCGGGCAGTAGTTATAACTGAACTTGAAGAGGTTACAGGTGCACATAGAGCAGCCTCATTTGATGTTTTGTTTTCTTAATCCGTTTTAACTAAGTTCAGGAGGAGTATGGTCATGTAATAGAGCTCGGGAATCGACGTCAATACGTCATCCGCATACGCAACACTTTTGTTTTTGCCTCCATTTTTTCACGAGGTGAACTTAGCACTTTGGCTGAACATAATTCAATCATGAACAGTGGTTCCACATGATTGACTGCATTTTCTCAACATGAAATTAACATGTAAGCTTTACTTAATTACTTCATGTCAATAGAACATGCACTGAAAAAAACAACTTGTAAAATTTACTTAAAAAAATCCTCGTAACAATTTGCACGAACTTTTTTTAAGTAAAATTTACTGCTTTTTTATAAGTAAAACTTACCTACTAAAATCAAATAAAATTTACTTAAAATTGCATAATAAAACATATGTTAAATAATTAATTAAATGTTACTTAATTATTTTATTTAGGAGTTAGATTTATTTTAATCGTTTAGGTAAAGTCTATTAGGTTTTTTTTGAAAATTGAAGCGCTGCTGTCCTAATAATATTAAATAAATCGTATTTTCTGTTTGTTATTTTCTTTACATATTTCTATGGACCTAGTTATTTTTAGTGTTATAAATGGCATTATAACACAAAATTCATGACTGACAACAAGTCAGTCATTGAATAAACTTGATTCTGAAGAGAAACGTACACAAACTGTGTTTCTGACATGCATTATTAGCACTGTGGAGAGAATTACAATACAATGTTCTGAACAGGGTTCATGTAAAGAAACACTGATCGCCTAAACGGTGAACAAAATTATTATTTAAACAACACAATATCAATAATATAAGAGCTTAAACCTTTATGACATTTTGCTAACAAATATTTAAGTAGTTAAAGTTCTTATCAGTTCTTATTATGTGATAAAGCTTAAAAAATAAAAATATTCAGGTGCAAAGAATTGTGGGTATTCCTTACAACATGTGCAAATAAATGTAAGTAAATTTTACTTAGATTTTTTAGTTAAATGGATTTAAAATTTACTTAGGGACTATGTGTAGTGACTATAAAACAGTTAAATAATACAAGAAAATATCTAAAAAAAATGTACTATTCCCACACAGTTCATTTTTTACATGAATTAATTGTGTATTTATCATCATTTTACTTAGGAAAATCTAGTTCTCAATAAATGTTAATATTATTATGTAGAAATTATGAGAGTTAATCTAATAAATATTACTACACCAAAAAGTTTGATTTTTCAGTGTGACAGAATCACATTTACTTAACATGAAAATGAAACAAATACTTCATTTAGACACAGCATGACTGAATCATGTAAACACAACACATTTTTTAAATAAAAACTATTTGTCTAAGTCACTTTTTGATAACTTTTCAAACAATGCACACTTAGAATCAAAAGCTGCCCATGGCATTAATCAATATAATGCCTTCAGATCAAGCAACATTCAAAATATCTTGGTAAAAAAACGGCAACATAACACAAACTCTTTTACACCAACACAACACTAAACATTAAAATGTCTCCTCCTTATTTCATCTAGATTAAAAATGCATAAAATACTACTTAATTTCTACATTTGCTCTCATTATTTAGTACCATGCAAATCATGCTGGGAACTTATACAGTATTAGATTAGTATTGATGTCAGAATACAAACTTTAACGTGTTTACAGATGTGCTTTACAGAAAAATTACAGAATGTTACACATTTTTATCAGAAGACACACAACGTTTATGATTTCCTGGGAATATGAAGTATACTTACATTTACATTTAGTCATTGAGCAGACGCTTTTGTCCAATGCAACTTACAAATGAGGTAACACTTAAAGCAACTTTGTTTTTGTTTTTTTAATTTCACATTAAATCGCATATTAAAAAGTCCATTAGCCATTCTTCGTACAATATTAAAAACATTGTATTACCAAATCAAACTGCATGAATTTCATTAACATCTCCAGCCGCAGCTCTAAGACGTCAAGCCTCTGTAGTTCTCTGTTAGTCATCAAACTGTAGATTTAGTTCCAAAACAAAGGCCTTTAATCAGACACAAGAGACAGAGGACAAATGAAGAAATCTGTTTAGTGTTAATATGTAAATCATAAGGTACAGTCAGCCCAGTCATTCACAAAATAAATTCTGAAGAGGGTGATTTGGACAAAAAAAAACATCATCCTGTATCACACTGAAGGAATTTATGCAGTAACAACCAGCTGACTACACATTACATACAATGCATGTTTACACAATTATGCAATTGGACTGCACATTATTCATTTGAGATTAAACTTTTTTTCCATAAAATTAAAATAGGTTATTTACATGTAAATTGGTAATTTGATAAGTGTAAATGTACTGTATACATTATAAATGCAACAATATAGAAAGCAATATTTTCCATGCAGAATGTTTCATGGTAACTACCTAAAAATTAATCATATAAAACAGTACATATTTGTTGGCTGGTGGCATATCACAGTTCTCATTTTCATAAAAAACATTTTTCAGTTAATCTAACTTACCTTCGCAAAGTCTCATCAGCAAAGCCCCGACAATTCAAAGAAATCCTCAACTGCTGGTTGCAGCTTAGGTTCAATTCCTTATGAAGTGTGCATTTTTTTAATTTGTTGTTGCATTTGAATCTGCATTACAAACCCCACAGCACAAATCACAGTAAATACTAAGTCCTTTACAAACCTGACAGTGTTTTTACAGAGTACAGTTAGTGTTTATATTATTTGTGTAATAATGTGGAAAAAAGATAGAAAGCATTAAGATGTCACTCACTAATAATAATTGTGCCAAGATGATGCCAAAAATAAATTAGTGAGTATTACTTTTTTGTTAGCTCAGTGTAGTAGTTGATACTCTTTAGCTATGATTTGAGGTAATTTAATGGTTATTTATAACTACATGTGGACTCCAGTAAAGATCTAGGCTGCATCCGAAAGCTTAAGGGCCAGGTATACCTTTATACCTTATATACCTTTATTCTCGCGTGTGCATGTGTCCATGCAGCTTTCAAACCATAGTGTGTGTGCGCAAATGCTGTCTATTGCTTTTGTGTAATTGTTTGTAGTGGAGTGACTTTTCTCAATATTTTTTCGTGCATGCTCAGTTGTACGAGTACTACTTAATTTTGGACCACATGTGCACGACCGTGGACCCTCCTGATGACAACAATGACGCCATGCGGACAACGCGCGTACGCGGACGTCCCTAGTATACCTTCAGCTTTAATCAGCTGACTTGTTGCCTCGCTGCCTCATGAGGCAATGACTTTGGAGGCAGCGCTTGAGCATGAAGGCAGCTCTGTGAAAAACATTCAGACAGCCTTCATAGGCAGCGTAACGGAACTCAAACATAGAGCACCGAAAATATTTAAAAAACTACAATACTAATTTCTCTATAAAATGCAATCAAAACTTTTTACATTGTGCTCCAGCTGCTTCTTGACCACCATTTTATCTTTTTGAATGAGACTTCTGAAGGCAGCACTTTTTAGCTTTCGGACACACCCATTAAAACATCCCAACAACAATAAAGAGAAATGGCAGGCACCTGCACCGCAAAAAATATTTTCAAGAAAAAAATTCCCAGCACTCTTGTCCTGTTTTCAGCAAAAACATCTAAATTCTTAAATCAAGATGCTTTTTCTTGATGAGCAAAACGACCCAAGAAAATCCAATTTAAGTGGTTTGTGCATGAAACTAGCAAAAAAAAATCTGCCAATAGGGTAAGCACACTTTTCTTGAATTTATCTTGAATTTAGTGATAAAGTAAATTTTTCAAGATTTTTTGCTTACCCCATTGGCAGATTCTTTTGCTTGTTTCATGCACAAAATCACCTAACTCGATTTGACTTAATGTCTTGGGTCATTTTGCTCATCAAGGAAAAAGCATCTTAATTCAAAATTTTTAAGAATTAAGAAGATATTTTTACTGAAAACAAGACAAAAATACCAAGAACATTTATTTCCCGAAAATAATTTTTTGCAGTGTAGGCTAGTCCTAGACTAAAATAAATGTAAGAGCTGTCCAAACTTAAAACAACTTGCACTGATATTTTTTAAAATACATCAGTGCCCTTTGTTTTGCCTCAAAATCCACACAAGTAATGTTTGTTACAACTAGTTATATTTCCTAATTAAACTAAGGCCTAGTACTGGCTTAAGCTAATCCATGTCCGGGAAACCACCCCTTACAGTTTTCACTTTGTCATTATGGGGTACTGGGTGTAGATTAAAGGAAACAAATCAAATTGAAACTATTGTGATATCAGGCTGCAACATAACAACATTGATAAAAGTGAGAGGGGTCTGAATACTTGTACTGTATGTGCATCAGTACAAACCCGGTAAATGTCATAGTGCAGTTTGGCCTTGTGCGTGACCTCTGCAGGACCTTGATTCCCTCCTCCAGTAAAAAATCAGCCTGTATCCTGCAGTACACACACATTAAAGAGATTAAACAAGATTTTAGGGTTTGGTATGACATTAGCAGATCTTAGTACTTTGTCAATTCTGTTAATAAAGCTTTTCTTGTAATGGTCCAGCTACAATCTCAAGGATGTCACTGTTTCGATTTTGTAGGTGTGTGGTGACTTAAAGGCAGGGTCCATGATCTCTGAAAGCCAATGTTGACATTTGAAATCACCTAAACAAACACGCCCCTACCCCAATGGAATCTGGACCTTCTGTTAATGGATCCACCCCACACATACGCAACCCAGACACGATGTTGGTTAGTAGTGGTTGTACACTGTTCGGACCATATACAGCGAGGAAAATAAGTATTTGAACACCCTGCTATTTTGCAAGTTCTCCCACTTAGAAATACTGGAGGGGTCTGAAATCGTCATCGGAACATGTCCACTGTGAGAGGCATAATCAAAAAAACAATCCAGAAATCACAATGTCTGATCCTTCAACTATTTATCTGTATGATACAGCTGCAAATAAGCATTTGAACACCTAAGAAAGTCAATTTTAATATTGGGTACAGAAGCCTTTGTTTGCTACTTCAGAGGTGAAACCTTTCCAGCAGTTTTTCACCAGGTTTGCACACACTGCAGGAGGGATTTTGGCCCACTCCTCCACACAGATCTTCTCTATATCAGTCAGATTTCTGGCCTGTCGCTAAGAAACACAGAGTTTGATCTCCCTCTAAAGATTCTCTATTGGGTTTAGGTCTGGAGACTGGCTAGGCCACGCCAGAACCTTGATATGCTTCTTACAGAGCCACTCCTTGGTTATCCTGGCTGTGTGCTTCGGGTCATTGTCATGTTGGAGACCCAGCCTCGAGCCATCTTCAATACTCTACCTGAGGGAAGGAGGTTGTTCCTAGGGGTGGGCGATATCTCGATATTCAAACTATATCGATATATTTTTAAAACTCGAAATGGATTTTGACATATCATATATATCGATATAATGTTTATATTAAATTCTGATTTCGCCACTTTGCTTCTTTGCCTTCTCTGTGTGCTTTGCTCGCCCCCGCCTCCCCGCTTTTGTCCCTCCTCCCCTCGCGTGTTGTCTCATTTAACATGGCAGCGCCCGTCGCGGAATCAACACTGGCCATCTCGAATAGATCTTCCATGATTCCTGTTTACATGTATATTTTACCATTTAAAACGGCTTAAATTCATTGTTGTGAGCGCTCAGCGCGCCTCTCTCTCTCTCTCTCTCTCTCGTTGCGTGAAGCGCTTCGACCACGCGCGTCTCTCTCTGGTGACAGT